>NW_026628134.1:0-2915 GCF_030028575.1 Malurus melanocephalus
TGTGAGCCAGGAGTGACCACTGACCCCTCAGAGTGACCACTGACCCCGCATGTGAGCCCTGAGTGACCACTGAGTGACCACTGACTGCTCAGAGTGACCACTGACCCGGCCTGTGAGCCCTGAGTGACCACTCCAAATGACCACTGACCACTCCAAGTGACTGCTCACGCCTGAGTGACCTCTGAGTGACCACTGACCACCTCAAGTGACCACTCACTCCCCGAGTGACCACTGACCCGAGTGACCTCTGAGTGACCATTGACCACTCCAAATGACCACTGACCACTCCAAGTGATCACTGACCCCTGAGTGACCACTGACCACTCCAAATGACCACTGACCACTCCAAGTGACCACTGACCCCTGAGTGACCACTGACCACTCCAAATGACCACTGACCACGCCAAGTGACCACTGACCACTCAGAGTGACCACTGACCCCTGAGTGACTCCTGAGTGACCCCAGAGTGACCACTGACCACTCCAAGTGACCACTGACCACTCCAAGTGACCACTGACCACTCAGAGTGACCACTGACCCCTGAGTGACCACTGATCACTCCAAGTGACCACTGACCCCTGAGTGACCCCTGAGTGACCACTGAGCACCAAGTGACTCCCCAGAGTGGCCACTGACCACTCAGAGTGACCACTCACTCCTCTGAGTGACCACTGACCCCCGAGTGACCCCTGAGTGACCCCTGAGTGACCCCAATAAACCCCTCCCCCGCACTCCCGAGGTTTTTGTGGCTCCTGGGGTGGAAAAATGGGGAAAAATGGGAAAAATGGGAAAAAATCAGGTAAAAATTGGGGAAAAAATGAGAAAAATTGGGAAAATCAAGGGAAAATGGGGAAAATCAGGGAAAACGAGGGAAAAAGGGAGAAAAGGAGGAAAAATGGGGAAAAATGAGGGAAAATTGGGAAAAATGAGGAAAAATCAGGGAAAGCAAGAAAAAATCTGGGAAAATGAGGAAAAATCGGGAAAAACGTGCAAAAATTGGGGAAAAACGAGGGAAAACCTGGGAAAACAAGGAAAACTCAAGAAAAACGAGGAAAAATTAGGAAAAATTAGGGGAAATCGAGAAAAATGAGGGAAAAATTGAGAAAAACGAGGGAAAAATGGGGAAAAAAGAGGGAAAATCTGGGAAAATGAGGGAAAAAGAAAAATGAGGGAAAAAATCTGGAAAAATTAGGGAAAATTGGAAAAAATGAAGAAAAATAGGGAAAAATGAGGGAAAATTGGGAAAAAATGAGGAAAAAATCGGGAAAACGAGGGAAAATTGGGAAAAATGAGGAAAGATCAGGGAAAACAAGGAAAACTCGGGAAAAATGAGGAAAAATTGGGAAAAATATAAAAAATTGGGGGAAATGAGGGAAAAATCAGGAAAAACGAGGGAAAATAAGGGAAAAGGAGGAAAAATTGGGGAAAATGAGGGAAAATTGGGGAAAATGAGGGAAAATCAGGGAAAAGAAGGGAAATTGGGGCAAATCTGTGAGAAAAGGAGGAAAAATGAGGGAAAACCGGGGAAAAATGAGGAAAATCGGGGAAAATGAGGGAAAAATCAGGAAAAACGAGGGAAAAGGAGGAAAAATCGGGGTAAATTTGTGAGAAAATGAGGAAAAATGAGGGAAAATCGGGGAAAATGAGAGAAAATGAGGGAAAAATCAGGAAAAATGAGGGAAGATCGGGGAAAAGGAGGAAAAATTGGGGGAAATGAAGGAAAATTGGGGCAAATCTGTGAGAAAATGAGGAAAAATGAGGGAAAATCGGAGAAAATGAGGGAAAAATCAGGAAAAATGAGAAGAAATCAGGAAAAAATGAGGAAAAATGGGGAAAAGGAGGAAAAATCGGAGCAAATTTGTGAGAAAATGAGGGAAAAGAAGGGAAAATCGGGGAAAATGAGGGAAAATTGGGGAGCATGAGGGAAAATCAGGAAAAACGAGGAAAATGAGGGAAAAGGAGGAAAAATAGGGGCAAATCTGTGAGAAAATGAGGAAAAATGAGGGAAAATTGGGGAAAATGAGGGAAAATTGGGGAAAATTAGGGAAAAATCAGGGAAAACCAGGAAAATTAGGGAAAAGGAGGAAAAATCGGGGCAAATTTGTAAGAAAATGAGGAAAAACAGGAAAAGCGGGGAAAATGAGGGAGAATTGGGGCAAATCTGTGAGAAAAGGAGGAAAAACGGGAAAATTGGGAAAAAGGAGGAAAAATTGGGGCAAGTAAATCAGGAAAAACGGGAAAATCGGGAAAAAGGAGGAAAAATTGGGGCAAATTTGTGAGAAAAGGAGGAAAAACGGGAAAAGCAGAGAAAATGAGGGAAAATTGGGGCAAATTTGTGAGAAAAGGAGGAAAAATTAGGGAAAATCGGGGAAAATGAGGGAAAAATCAGGAAAAAGAAGGGAAAATCGGGGAAAAGGAGGAAAAATCGGGGCAAATTTGTGAGAAAAGGAGGAAAAACGAGCAAAATGAGGGAAAATTGGGGCAAATCTGTGAGAAAAGGAGTAAAAATGAGGGAAAATTGGGGAAAATGAGGAAAAAATCAGGAAAAATGAGGGAAAAGGAGGAAAAATCGGGCCAAATTTGTGAGAAAATGAGGAAAAATGAGGGAAAATTGGGGAAAATGAGGGATAAATCAGGAAAAACGAGGGAAAATCGGGGAAAAGGAGGAAAAATTAGGGAGCATGAGGGAAAATTTGGGAAAATAAGGGAAAATTGGGGCAAATCTGTGAGAAAATGAGGAAAAATGAGGGAAAATCGGGGAAAATGAGGGAAAATCAGGAAAACCGAGAAGAAATCAGGAAAAAATGAGGAAAAATGGGGAAAAACAAGGGAAAATGGGGAAAAAAAGAGGAAAAATCGGGGAAAACATGGAAGAATCAGGGAAAATGAGGGAAAATTGGGGCAAATCCATGAG
>NW_026628135.1:0-3005 GCF_030028575.1 Malurus melanocephalus
GCAGGGAAAATCCAGACTAACACGGATGTGAGGAAATTTCTTACACAGCAGAACCGCAGGCAGCTCCAGACCACAGGGACAGTTTGCAGCACCAGCAGCAGCCAAGCAGCTCCGGGCTGCACAGCTCAGGGAAAGATGAACTCACAGAGGAAAACAGACTCGCTGGTAGCACAAGAAAATCCACACAGCCCCTTCCAGCTCATGGGAGAGGGAGCCCAGAGAAGCTGCACAGCCCAGGGCCAGATGGAGAGGTGGAGCAGTGAGGAGTGACAGTTAATCAGTAAATAACACCAGGATTTTTGGCCAAAGCAAATGAATGAGAGCAAGGGGAAACGTGAAGCTGTGCCACACTGATGCTGGGGCAGAACTAGAAATCTTTCAAGTCCACAAGAAGGAAGCAGTTTAAGTTACTTTTCTCTAAAACAACAGTGGTGGGTGTAGAAAACAGCACAGGCTGCTGGGAATGAGCAGTTGGGCAAGGAGATGACCACACCAGAGGCAAAGGAAAGCCCTGCAGTTCAGCATGCCAGACCAGGAGAGGACAAACATCAACTGCTCTGGAAAGCCAGGAGCCAGGGCAGGCAATCACAGGTCAAACAACAAAGATTGCCAGCAGAAACATGAACTTGCATCACATCAGAGGGCTAGGAAAACATAATTCCAGGCTAAACACAGGCAGATCCAGCTTGAAAGTCAACGTCATGGTGGAAAGGGTGTTTTTGCCTTCCCATTCAGAGGTGGCTAATTCAGAGAACACCTGCAAAGACATCAAAGCAACCTCCCCATTTGCAAAGGCACTTGTGAAGGCTCCTAGACTGGAATGAGGGGTGTGCAAAAATGGTGCAGAAAGTCCTAAGCAGCACCTGGCAGTTGCCAGGTACATAGGAAGGAAGAGTTCCACCCTTCATAGTTTCTCCACATGGAAAGCATAAAACCCCACTTTGTGCCCATGAAGTGTGCAAAAACGGGGCTTTATGTTCTAACACCTTAATGGTGTGGAACTAAAGCAAAACCACATGGTGAACAGTTAAATGGATAAATTTAAAAGTATTCGGGCCTCATGTTGTGTACAGGAGGAATCTGTAAGTCCCTAGCAATTAAGAAAAACCCACTTGAATTAAAGAGCCATTTTGGTTATAATTTTTAGATTACAGGTTTAATTAAGAGATAAGTGTTGACCTTCTGTGCACTCTGCAGCTCACTGTGCCTGTTGGATCTCAGAATGAGCCTGATGCTTCATTTCACACTTATACATGGTCATGGCCAAGGCAAACTCGGGGTGCTGCTGTCACTGGGCTGAGCCGGATAGTCCGAGGGGAGAAGGTTCCCTGGTGGGATCTCAGCACTGCCCAAACCAGTTCACCTCTCCTCCCTACCCAGCAGACACAGGGACTGCCTTCCTCATGGCTATTTTGATATGATCAGGCTACAAATCATTTTAATTCTACCAAAATAAAGCCTTTTCCTTGAAGCTGTTGCAAGGGTGGCTGTGATCAAAGGTGGCTGGGAACGCTGCTGGTGGAAACAGCCATCAGCAGTTTGCATGACCCAGGAATGATGTAGACCAGGGAGAAGATGAAGAAGATCCCACAGCATCTCCTGTGGTCTATTGTTCAGGACTTCAAAGAGCCCAGGATCTGTAGCCATTGCTAATAGCTCTTATCTTCCGGCAACAGTAATTAGGAACTGAAGGAGACTCAGACACAGGGACTATAAAGAGCCAATAAAGCTACATCTTTTCTGCTTCATTTACTTGATTACTCCTGTTTTCATTATATCCACCCCTCTAGGATGTGACTTTTAATCCTCCAAGCTGATGTATCCCCATGAATATTCACTGTCAATAATAAACATATTGCTGCTGTCTGAATATCCTGAAGCTGCTATCGGTCATGCATTAATCAAACATGCAGCTCCTTGGGCTTCATCCAAATTGCAAGTACAAAATGCACACAATGTAAATAACTGAAAGAAGAAAATGCTGAAATCAGTAAAAGATGATTTATGGTTTGCCAGGTTAGTTCTGTATTAATTTTGCAATGTTGGATTTCAGAGAAGTAACTTGTCATGGCAGCATTTGTTTAAAGTCCGCATGTTACTTATGCAAGAACCTATAAATTTCACACATACTTTGAGCAAAGGGATGTGGAAGCAGTGAGTCAGACTGGCAGTGCATCTCCCCAGCATGTGCCAAGGGGAGATAAATGTCCTTGACACGGTAAATGAGCTTGCAAAGATGACTCCTGCATATTTTCCCCACATCTACTGATACTTGGTTCAAGGAATTTCTTATACTGGGGTTGTATTGGAATTAGTGACCACCAGGTATTTTCTTCTGTTAATACAATTAATCATTTTTTGAATCTGTGTAAAATTTTAGTAGCCTCTCTGCCACGCAATGGAGTTTTACAACTCAACTGAATTTTGTAAACGAGTTTTTCCTCGTGTTGTGGTGAACATATTTCTGCTAGTTTCACCTGGTGCCCCCAAACCTCGTCTGACAAGAGGCAGAGGAAACCACTCCCTGTTTGTCACAGCATTTAGGCTGCCCATTCACAGAGCACGGGTGTGCCATGGCCCAGCAAACCACGGTGTGAAGGGGATGCTGTGACGCGTCCCAGGGTGCWGGTGACACACACAGCTGCAGAAACTTCCTGATGGAAGGAGGGAACAGCCGGCGTGGCACTCCCAGGCTGCCTCAGCACAGCGCTCCTCGGTTTGTACGGACCGACAGAACCAGCCCTGTCCCTCCTGAGTGCCCTGTGTGCTCCCGGGACCCTGGTGACACAGTCCTGAGTGCTCCCGGACCCTGGTGACACTGCCCTGAGCTGCCCCTGGGACCCTGGTGACACAGTCCTGAGTGCTCCCGGACCCTGGTGACACTGCCCTGAGCTGCCGCTGGGACCCTGGTGACACTGCCCTGTGTGCTCCTGGGACCCTGGTGACACTGCCCTGTGTGCTCCCGGACCCTGGTGACACTGCCCTGAGCTGCCCCTGGGACCCTG
>NW_026628136.1:0-3014 GCF_030028575.1 Malurus melanocephalus
TACTCGATCCGCTCTCCAACGCCGCTGTAAACGTCGCTGTCCCCAACGGTGCCCTCGGACGGGAACGGCCTGGGGGAAACACGGCCAGAGTGACCACTGAGTGACCACTGAGTGACCGCTGAGTGACCACTGAGTGATCAACAGGGAGTGACCACTGAGTGACCACTGAGTGACCACTGAGTGACCACTGAGTGACCAACAGGGAGTTACTCCTGAGTGACCACTGGGGAGTGGTGGCCAAGGACAAGGGAATGACCACTGAGGAGTGACCATCGGAGAGTGACCACCAGGGAGTGACCACTGGGGACCCTCGGGGACTGGACATTGTGGTCACTCAGTGGCTGGACATTGGGGTCACTCAGGGAGGGGACTGGACATGTGTGACCCTTGGGAACTGGACATTGTGGTCATTCAGTGACTGGACATTGGGGTCACTCAGGGACTGGACACTGGGGTCATTTGGGGACTGGACATTGGGGTCGCTCAGTGACCAGACACTGTGGTCACTCAGGGGCCGGACATTGGGGCCACTCAGGAACTGGACACTGTGGTCACTCAGGGCCTGGACATTGGGGTCACTCAGGGAGGGGAGTGGACATTGGGGTCACTCAATGACCGGACATTGTGGTCACTCAGTGATAGGTCACCATGGTCATTCAGTGACCAGACACAGTGGTCACTCAGTGACCGGACATTGTGGTCACTCAGTGACTGGACATTGGGGTCACTCAGTGACCAGACCCTGTGGTCACTCACTGCCCCTCCCCCCACTGTCCACTCACGCCAGGCCCCTGTGGTCACTCACTGCCCCTCCCCCCACTGTCCACTCACTCCAGGCCCCTGTGGTCACTCACTGCCCCTCCCCCCGCAGTGTCCACTCACTCCAGGCCTCTCCTCTGTGCGATCGGCGTCCAGGACAGAGCGGACAGAGTGTCGACCACCTGGGGGGACAGATGGACAGACGGACAAATGGACAAATGGACACACGGACACACACACACACAGATGGACACACAGATGGACACACACATGGACACACACACACATGGACAGATGGACACACGGACAGATGGACAGATGGACAGATGGACAGATGGACAGATGGACAGATGGACACACAGACAGATGGACACACAGACAGATGGACAGATGGACACACGGCCGGACAGATGGACAGCTGACCGCACCTTGGCGAAGTCGTGTCCATCGAAGAGGTCGAAGGGGCCGAAGAGGCGGTGCCAGGGCAGAGAGATGGACAGATGGACACACAGACAGATGGACACACAGACGGACAGATGGACAGATGGACAGATGGACAGATGGACACACGGACAGATGGACACACAGACAGATGGACAGATGGACAGATGGACACACACACAGATGGACACACAGACAGATGGACAGATGGACAGATGGACACACACACAGCTGGACAGACGGACAGCTGACCGCACCTTGGCGAAGTCGTGTCCATCGAAGAGGTCGAAGGGGCCGAAGAGGCGGTGCCGGGACAGAGAGATGGACAGATGGACACGTGGACAGATGGACACACGGACAGACAGACGGACAGATGGACAGATGGACACACAGACAGATGGACACACGGCCGGACAGATGGACAGATGGACAGATGGAGACACACACACACACACACAGATGGACAGATGGACACACACACAGATGGACAGATGGACAGATGGACACACGGCCGGACAGATGGACAGATGGACAGATGGACAAATGGACACACGGACAGATGGACAGATGGACACACGGACAGATGGACAGATGGACAGATGGACAGATGGACAGACAGATGGACAGATGGACAGATGGACAAATGGACACACGGACAGATGGACACACAGACACACGGACAGATGGACAGATGGACACACAGACACACAGACAGATGGACACATGGCCGGACAGATGGACAGATGGACAGATGGACAGATGGACAGCTGACCGCACCTTGGCGAAGTCGTGTCCATCGAAGAGGTCGAAGGGGCCGAAGAGGCGGTGCCGGGACAGACACACGGACAGATGGACAGATGGACAGATGGACACACAGATGGACACATGGACAGATGGACACACACACACACGTCCGGCCGGTCAGACAGACAGACAGACAGCCGGACAGACGGACAGGTGACCACACCTTGGCGAAGTCGTGTCCATCGAAGAGGTCAAAGGGGCCGAAGAGGCGGTGCCGGGACAGACACACGGACAGATGGACAGACAGATGGACACTCGGACAGATGGACAGATGGACAGGTGACCGCACCTTGGTGAAGTCGTGTCCATCGAAGAGGTCGAAGGGGCCGAAGAGGCGGTGTCCGGGCAGAGAGATGGACAGATGGACAGATGGACACACGGCCGGACAGATGGACACACAGATGGACACACGGACAGATGGACAGATGGACAGATGGACAGACACGGCCGGACAGATGGACAGATGACCGCACCTTGGCGAAGTCGTGTCCATCGAAGAGGTCGAAGGGGCCGAAGAGGCGGTGTCCGGGCGGAGAGACGGACAGATGGACAGATGGACAGATGGACAGATGGACAGATGGACAGACGGACAGATGGACAGATGGACACACAGATGGACACACGGACAGATGGACAGATGGACACACACACAGACAGATGGACACACAGATGGACACATGGACACATGGACACACGGACAGATGGACAGATGGACACACGGACAGATGGACAGATGGACAGATGGACAGCTGACCGCACCTTGGCAAAGTCGTGTCCATCGAAGAGGTCGAAGGGGCCGAAGAGGCGGTGTCCGGGCAGAGAGATGGACACACGGACAGATGGACACATGGACAGATGGACAGACAGATGGACACACGGACAGATGGACACACACGGACAGATGGACAGATGGACACACACGGACAGATGGACAGATGGACACACGGCCGGACAGCTGACCGCACCTTGGCGAAGTCGTGTCCATCGAAGAGGTCGAAGGGGCCGAAGAG
>NW_026628137.1:0-3012 GCF_030028575.1 Malurus melanocephalus
CCTTGGGCACTCAAAGGGATCCAGGGGCAGCCACAGCTTCTCTGGGCACCCTGTGCCAGGGGCTGCCCTCCCTCCCAGGGAACAATTCCTGCCCCATATCCCATCTGGCCCTGCCCCCTGGCACTGGGAAGCCATTCCCTGSCTCCTGTCCCTSCAGCCCTTGTCCCCAGTCCCTCTCCAGCTCTCCTGGAGCCCCTTTAGGCTCTGGAAGGTGTTTGATAAAGCATGAACATTTCCCTCAGGGATGCTGCTGTTTGATTTTATAAGTCCTCAAGATGTGTGTATTTCACAGGTAATCAAACCTGGGTCAGATGTTGTGGCTCCCATAAAGTGCTGACATTTCCAGCTCTCAGGGACACCCCAGAGCATCCTACTCAGCTCATGGGGCTGCAATGGGACAAAGATTGCACAGGGATCATGGAATTATAAAATTATTTACTGTGCAAAAGACCTTTAAGATTTTCAATGGACAAATTTTCAAGAAGGTGCCTTTTACTGACAGTTCCACCTGTGCAGAAAAGCCCAGGCCAGAGGGATGGGCAAGGGGAGAAGGTGGATAAATATCACTGCATTCCAAATGGTGAGGGAGCAGCACCCAACCCAGCCTGGCCTTGGATAAGCCCTGGCTGCTGGATTTTGGAGTGCTGTGCAAACCAGCATCCCATGGCCTTTGCTGCATGACAGCACCTCCCTCCCACCATGCCCAGAACAATCCGGGCAGGCATCAGCCAACTGTCCCTTGGCCAAGGAAGAACCTTGGGAACAGTCTGTGGAAACACAGTTGGGAATGTCTCTGTGCCCAGCAGTTGGAACAAAGGCTCACAAGGGCCAGCACCAATCCCTTTGTCATGCTTAAGGCTGTCCAAGGATGTAAGGCTGCAAGAGACCTTTGGGATGGTTCCACTCAGTCTCCTGCTGTTTATTATCCTGGCACTAAAGTAGGAACACCACTTTGAAATAAGTGACTTTGCTGTGCTTGACAGTGAAAGGAGACTCAGATCTCCCCTCTCCTGGTGGCTGAAAACCTCCTGATTTAATATAGAAATAAATCCCTGGGTCAGCTTATCCTGATTCAGTGCATAAATATATCACTCGATTTATCCAGTGTGTTCTCAGATAATTAAAATTCTTTCTCTCTTGGCTTTTGTTCTTGTTTAATGCTTATTTCCTCCATCCTTCCTTTCCCCAGTGCTCTGACAGAGGTACCTGTGCTCCCTCTCCACCCACAGTTTGTCAGGCTGAATCTGCCAGTTCCCATTTCAGCACATCCCTGGGCTCCTACAAACAGATCTTTCTCAAAGCCAATGGACCTCTATTTTATGGCAAAATTTCTGGCTCTTAATGCTCAAGCGTTCTACTGAATTCTTGGTTCCTTATCACTTCATCACAAAATATCCACATTCTCAACAGAATGTGCCCAGCCCTTGCTCAAATGGCCATTTACAAAGCTGAGGTGCTCACTGCAGTGGACTCAGTGGTGTCTGTGGAGCTCAGGAGGTGCTCACAGATGGAGGGACTGGCTGGGCCACTAAAACAGCCCTGTCAGGTGACATCGGCTTTGCTGCCGCTCACCTGCAGTTTGGGTCCCAGTCCCTTGGTCTGAGACACCAGGATGGGATCATCGTACCCAGACGCCTTCAGGTCAAAGAAAGCAGCAAAGCCTCCTCCTTCTGAGCGGCCTCCTGCCAAGAACAAACATGGCACGGAACAGATTGACGGGAAATAACAAACCCCAAAACTCTCACCGAGACAAGAACTGCAAATTATCCCAGAATCCCTAAAGCTGGAAAAGCCCTCCCAGCCCATGGAGTGCCAGCTGTGCCCGATGCCCACCTTGTCCACAGCCCAGAGCACTCAGTGCCACCTCCAGCCCTTCCTGGGACACCTCCAGGGATGGGGACTCCAAAGCTCCCTGGGCAGCCCCTGCCAAGGCCTGAGCACCCTTTCCATGGGCAAATTCCTCCTGSTGTCCAACCTGACTGTTTGGGTTGGAAGGGACCTTAAAACCTATCTCAATCCATCCTCTGCCATGGCAGGGACACCTTCCACTACCCCAGGTTGCTCCAATTCCCAATGTCCAGCCTGGCCTTGGACATTTATTTCTTTCCTTTCCATTTCATTCTAGAGAAATACAGCCCAACACACAGACACTTTCCTCCCCCCTCCCCATCCCCACTGTATTTTTAGAGTCACATGAACTTGGTATTTTTTACTATTTCAAACTTTTGAATACTTTGCCCAACCTTCTCTTCATCAGACAGAAAAAGTTASACCTTACCAATGTCCAGTGTTGTGGGGAAGCTACCAAAAATCTCCATTAAATGTGTACGTGTGGAGCAAATCGTGCAAATTAATTCTCTCACCAAGCCTCACTGTTCGGTCAGAATGTTTAACATGGAGAGGTGTCYTGAGGAACACACAATGTTCTCCAACATAATTTGTCCTAAAGATGTGCTGTTCTTAAACTCCTCTGGAATTCCCTTCTCTGACAGAAGAGTGATGCTTATGGCTTGGAATAGGAATGGTTTTGGCGTCCCCTTGGAAAAGCACCCACTTGGGGCCATTCAGACTCCAACTCCGCAGAGAAATTCCTGAGGATTTTACAGCTGAAGCTGAAGGGTCAAGGCCGTGCTATGCATGGGATTTGTCCCCCAGGAACCCGTYGGGCACTCACCCAGGACGGCGCTGACATGCTCGGGCAGGACCCTGGCAATGCCCCCCAGCAGCCCCTCGGCCGTGGGGGCAAAGCCCTTCACGTGCCCTGAGCGGAGGAYGGGCAGCAGAGCTGGGCTGAACATTTTCCCTGGGGTCAGCAAAACATCTCCTGAAAACAACAGAGGCAGCTCAGTCCTTGTGTTTGAAACATCATGAGAGGTTTAGAATCATAAAATCCCAGAATGGTTTGGGATGGAGGGAGCTTAAAACTCATCCCATTCCAATCCCCTGCCATGAGCAGAGACAGCTCCCACCGTCCCAGGCTGCTCCCAGCCCCAATGTCCAGCCTGGCCTTGG
>NW_026628138.1:0-3009 GCF_030028575.1 Malurus melanocephalus
TTCCCTGCTCCTGATGCTCTCCCTGCTCCTGTCTCCGATCTTTTCCCTGCTCCTGCTCCTCTCTCTGATCCTCACCCCCCCTTAATCCTGATCCTTTCCCTGCTCCCGCTCCTTCTTCTCCTCCTCTCCCTGCTCTTCTCCTCGCCTTCCTCACTTCTTTCTCTGCTCCTGCTCCTCTCTCTGGTCCTCACCCCTCTTTATTCAGATCCTTTCCCTGCTCCTCCTTCTCTCTCTGCTCTTCTCCTCACCTTCCTCATTTCTCACTGCTCCTCTCTCTGATCCTCACCCCTCTTTATCCTGATCCTCTCTCTGATCCTGCTCTTTTCCCTCCTCCTCCTTTCCCTGCTCTTCTCCTTGCCTTCCTCACTTCTCTCTCTGCTCCTGTTCCTCTCTCTGATCCTCACCTCTCTTTATCCTGATCCTGCTCCTCTCCCTGCTCCTGCTCTTTTCTTTGCTCCTCTCCCTGCTCCTGATCCTCTCTCTGATCCTACTCCTTTCCCTGCTCCTTCTCCTCTTCCTCTCCCACTCCTCTCCTCGCCTTCCTCGCTACTTCCCCTGATCCTGATCCTCTCTGATCCTGCTCCTCTCCCTGCTCCTTTTCCATGCTCCCGATGCTCTCCTCACCTTCCTCACTTCTTTCTCTGCTCCTGTTCCTCGCCCTGATCCTCACCCTGTTATCCAGATCTTGATCCCTTCCTTGTCCTCCTCCTCTCTGCTCCTCTCCCTGCTCCTTCTCCTCCTTCTCCTCCTGCTCCTCTCCCTTCTCCTCTCCTTGTCTTTCTCACTCCTTTCCCTGAACCTTTTCTTGCTCCTCTCCCCGCCCCTGATCCTTTCCCTGCTCCTGCTCCTCTCCCTGATCCTCACCCCCCCTTAATCCTGATCCTCTCCCTGCTCCCGCTCCTTTCTCTGCTCCTCTCTCTGATCCTCTCCCTGCTCCTGATCTCTCTCTGATCCTACTCCTTCTTCTCCTTCTTCTCCTCCTCTCCCTGCTCTTCTCCTCATCCTCCTCACTCCTTTCCTTGCTCCTGATCCTCTCTCTGATCCTCACCCACCTTTACTCAGATCCTGACCATTTCCCTGCTCCTGCTCCTGTCCCTGTTCGTTCTCCTCCTCCTCTCCCTTCTCCTCTCCTCGCTTTCCTCACTCCTTTCCCTGAACCTTTCCCTGCTCCTCTCCCCGATCCTTTCCCTACTCCTGATCCTCACCCCTCTTTATTCAGATCTTGATCCTTTCCCTGATCTGCTCCTCTCTCTGCTCCTGTCCCTGCTCCTTTCCCTCCTCCTCCTCTCCCCACTCCTCTCCTCACCCTCCTCACTCTTTTCCCTGCTCCCGCTCCTCTCTCTGATCCTCACCCATCTTTATTCAGATCCTGATCTTTTCCCTGCTCCTCCTCCTCTCTGATCCTCACCCCTTTTTATCCTGATCCTTTCCCCGATCCTGCTCCTCTCCCTGATCCTTCTCCTCTCCCTGCTCTTCTCCTCGCCTTCCTCATTTCTCTCTGATCCTCACCCCTCTTAATCCTGATCCTTTCCCTGCTTCCGCTCCTTTCTCTGCTCCTCTCTCTGATCCTCTCCCTGCCCCTGATCTCTCTCTGATCCTACTCCTTTCCCTGCTCTTTCTCTTCCTTCTCCTTCTCTCCCTTCTTCTCTCCTTGTCTTTCTCACTCCTTTCCCTGAACCTTTTCCTGCTCCTCTCTTCGATCCTTTCCCTGCTCCTGCTCCTCTCTCTGATCCTCACCCCTCTTGATCCTGATCCTTTCCCTGATCCTGCTCTTTTCCCTCCTCCTCCTCTCCCCGCTCTTCTCCTCGCCTTCCTCATTTCTCTCTGCTCCTCTCCCTAATCCTCACCCATCTGTATTCAGATTCTGATCATTTCCCTGCTCCCGCTCCTTTCTCTGCTCCTCTCTCTGATCCCTCTCCCTGCTCCTGATCTCTCTCTGATCGTACTCCTCTCCCTACTCCTTCTCCTCCTCCTCTCCCTGCTCTTCTCCTCGCCTTCCTCACTTCTTTCTCTGCTCCTGCTCCTCTCTCTGATCCTCACCCCTCTTTATCCTGATCCTTTCCCTGCTCCGCTCTTTTCTCTGCTCCTCTCCCTGATCCTCTCCTGATCCCACTCCTTTCCCTGCTCCTTCTCCTTCTTCTCCTCTCCCTGCTCCTCTCTTCACCCTCCTCACTCCTTTCCCTGCACCTCATCCTTTCCCTGATCCTCCTTCTCTCCCTGCTCCTCTCTCTGATCCTCACCCCTCTTTATCCTGCACCTTTCCCTACTCCTCCTCTCCCCGCTCTTCTCCTCGCCTTCCTCATTTCTCTCTGCTCCTCTCCCTTATCCTCCTCCATCTTTATTCAGATCCTGATCCTTTCCCTGCTCCTTTCTCTGCTCCTCTCTCTAATCCTTTCCCTGCTCCTGATCCTCTCTCTCATCCTCGCCTCTCTTAATCCTGATCCTGCTCCTCTCTGCTCCTGTCTCTGCGCCTCTCCCTGCTCCTTCTCCTTCTTCTCCTCTCCCTGCTCCTCTCTTCGCTTTCCTCACTCCTTTCCCTGAACCTGTTCCTGCTCCTCTTCGTGCTCCTCACCTCCCTCACCCTTTCCCCGCTCCTTTTCCCGATCCTCTCCCCGCTCCTATTCCTGCTCCTCTCCTCACCTCCCTCATCCTTTCTCTGCTCCTTTCCCCACTCCTCATCTCCCTTCTCCTCTCCCTGATCCCTCTCCTCTCCCTCCTTCCCCACACCCGGCAGCCCCAGGATTTTATTTCCCCCTCTCTGTGCAGACCCCAAACTCCCCTGAGAGAGAATTCAGGAGAGCTCCGGGAAGAATTCCAGGAAATCTCCTGGATTGCTCCAGGAGAGCTCCAGGAGAGAGCTCTGAGAGAGCTCGGGGAGAATTCAGGAGAGCTCCAGGTGAGCTCTGAAAGAGCGCTGAGAGAATTCCAGGAGATCTCCAGGATTGCTCCGGGAGAACTCCAGGAGATTTCTGGGAGATCTCCAGGACAGAGCTCTGAGAGAGCTCCGAG
>NW_026628139.1:0-2939 GCF_030028575.1 Malurus melanocephalus
CAAACCCCATCAAACACGAACAAACAGCACCAGGACCCCACAAAATACCAACAAACTCCACCAGGGTGCCCTAAAACACCGACAAATCCCATCAAAACCCCCTAAAACACCGACAAATCCCATCAAAACCCCCTAAAACACCGACAAACCGCACCAGAATCCCCTAAAACACCGACAAATCCCATCAAAACCCCCTAAAACACGAACAAACCGCACCAGAATCCCCTAAAACACCGACAAATCCCATCAAAACCCCCTAAAACACGAACAAACCGCACCAGAATCCCCTAAAACAACAACAAACCCCACCGGGACCCCATAAAACAGGAACAAACCCCCGGTCACCCTAAAATATGAATGAACCCCCTAAAACGCGAATAAACCCCACCAGGACCGCCTAAAATGCGAATAAACCACACCAGGACCCCCTCAAATGAGAACAAACCCCATCAGGACCCCCTAAAGCACCTAAAAACCCCACCGGGACCCCACAAAACACCCACAAACCGCACCAGGGTGTCCCAAACCCCACCAGAACCCCCTAAAACACCAAGAAACCCCATCAGAACCCCCCAAAATGCGAATAAACCCCACCAGAACCCCCCAAAACACCAACAAACCCCACCGGGACCCCATAAAACATGAACAAACCCTATAAAACACGAACAAAGGCCACCAGGACCCCATAAAACACCGACAAACCCCATCAGAATCCCCAAAACCACAAAAAAACTCCACCAGCTCACCCTAAAATACGGAAGAACCCCATAAAACACCAAAAAAGCCCACCAGAACCCCCTAAAACACAAAAAAAAACCCACCAGAACCCCACAAAACATGAACAAACCCCACCGGGACCCCACAAAAACCCCACCAGAACCCCCAAAAACACCAAAAAAGACTCCACCAGCTCACCCTAAAATACGAAAAAACCCCCTAAAACATAAAAAAACCCATAAAAACCCCCTAAAACATAAAAAAACCCACAAAACCCGAATAAACCCCACCAGCTCACCCTAAAATACGAAAAAATCCCATAAAACACAAAAAAAACCCCATCAGAACCCCAAAATCAGCAAAAACCCCCACCAGAACCCCCCAAAACCCGAATAAACCTCACCAGGGCAATAATCACATTTTAATAATAATTAATAATTAATAACCGAATAATAACCAAAACCATCTCTCTCGAGAGCTGAAAATCGCGCTCCTTTTTCCCCCTGCGCCGATTTTTTTCTCCCTCTTGATGAATTTTTGGATTAAAAAAATCCGAATTTCGTGATTTATTCCCGCTGGAAATCGCAGATCTTATCCCGCTCCGAAAAATGCGTTAAAAATGTTAATTTCGGCGGTAGAAATTGAGAAAAAATAGAATTATTTCCTTAAAATGTGGTTCCGACCCCAAAAATTAACGCTCGCGCATCACCCGCGTAGATCCGCGCGGTTTTAATGGGATTTTTCTTTAATTTATCCGCTTTTAATTTGATTTATTTTCGAATTTCGCGCGTTTTTCACTCTCTCCCTGAGTGCTTTTATTTATTTAAATTCCCGCTCTGTGATTTAAAGGCTTCATTTCCGAAGGAAAACGCTTTAAAAAAAAAAAATATTCCCGGTGTTTGTTTTGGGGTGAAAAAAAGGGGTTTTAATAGGGGCGGGGTCAAGTGGGAGCGCGATTTTTTGTTTCACGGATCGCGTTGGTGGAAAAAGTTAAAGCGGCGGCTCCAAATTTGTTGCGTTTTGTTGTTTCTTGTTCTTTTTTTTTAATTTCTCTGATTAAAAAGTAAAAAATGTTAAAATTATAAATTTTTTTATACGAGCGCTGCGTGTAAGTAGAAGAAATTGCGGGTGTAATCTCGTAATTAATGAATTAATTGTGGTTGCGGTGATTTATTTTGTGGGTGCGGTTCCCTCGCGCGCGCGAAAATAATTGAGATTTTAGAGAAAAGTTTAAATTTTCGGGTTTAAAGTCGGGTTTAAACCCGGGCCCGCCCCGTATTTGCGACCCGAAAAGGAGAAAAACATGAAAAATAATAATAAAAAGTATTAATTTCAAATTAATAACTTCAAATTAATAATTAATTTTAAAAAATCCTGGAAAAAACCGCTTTTACCCCTTTCCCTCCCCTTTTTCAGAACTCCAACCTCGCTCCAAACAAACCCTGAAAAAGCCAATTTTCTCCCTAAAAAAAGGGAAATTTCCGCGCTTTTTATCCCGTCCCGACCGCCTGTCGGGTTTTTTGGTTTTTTTTCTTTTTTTCGCGGTTTTGTTTGTTTTTTTTGGCGCGGAGTTTTTGAAGTTCAACAGCGGGGCGAGCTTTTATTGGATTTCCGCTCCGCTGGATTTATGATCCTTTTATTTTTTTTTATTATTTTTTTTATTTATTTTTAAACTTTTCCAACTTTCCGCCTCCTCCGAACCCGCGGGATTTGTGTTTTTTATTTTTTTAAACTTTTAAACTCCTCAGAGTAGTGGGCACGGACTGGAGGCCGCTCGGTGGCCCCGCGGTGGCCCTGGAGCAGCGGGCACAGGATGGTGGCCCCGCGGTGGCCCCGAACTTTTGGGCACGTGGTGGCGGTGACTCGGTGGCCCCAAAGTGGTGGAGGCTCCGCGATGTCCCCAGCGTGGTGTCCCCCGTGATGTCCCCAGAGCGGTGGCCCCGGCGCTGTGGTGGCCCCGTCGTGGCCCTGTGCTGGCCCTGGAGTGGTGGGCATGGGGTGGTCGTGGCTCGGTCGCCCTGGAGCAGCGGGCACGGGGTGGCAGCTCCGCGGTGGCTACGGATGGTGGCCCCATGGTGGCCTCGGCGCGGTGGCTCCGGAATTGTGGGCACGGACTGGAGGTCACTTGGTGGCCCCGCAGCATGGTGGGCATGGGGTGGCAACCCCGCGGTGGCCCTGGAGCAGTGATGGCTCAGTGTCCTAGGAGCGGTGGTGGCCCGGCG
>NW_026628140.1:0-2954 GCF_030028575.1 Malurus melanocephalus
GGCCTGGGATTTGTTCGTCCCTAAACTGTCCCAAATTCCCGTTGGGATTTTTGGGGTCGGGATGGGAAATGCGGGAGCCTCAGGTTGGGATTTGTTCGTCCCTGAGCTGTCCCACATTCCCGGTGGGATTTTGGGGGGATTTTTGGGGTCGGTGTGATCCTGGGGGAATTTTTGGGGTTGGGATGGGAAATGCGGGAGCTTCAGGCTGGGATTTGTTGGTCCCTAAACTGTCCCGAATTCCCGGTGGGATTCTGGGAAGATTTCTGGGGTCGGTGTGATCCTGGTGGGATTTTTTTGGGTCTTTGTTATCCCGGAGGGATTTTTGGGGTCGGGATGGGAAATGCGGGAGCCTCAGGTTGGGATTTGTTCGTCTTTAAATTGTCCCGCATTCCCGGTGTGGAATTCCCGGGGGGATTTTTGGGGTCGGTGTGATCCTGGAGGGATTTTTTGGGGTCGGGATAGGAAATGCAGGAGCCTCAGGTTGGGATTTGTTGGTCCCTAAACTGTCCCGAATTCCCGGTGTGATCCCGGGGGGATTTTTGGGTTCGGTGTGATCCTGGAGGGATTTTTGGGGTTGGGATGGGAAATGCGGGAGCCTCAGGTTGGGATTTGTTTATCCCTGAGTGTCCCGCATTCCTGGTGTGATCCCGGTGGGAATTTTGGGGTCGGGATGGGAAATGCGGGAGCTTTGGCCTGGGATTTGTTCGTCCCTAAACTGTCGCGCATTCCCGGTGTGATCCCGGGGAAATTTTGGGGTCGGGATGGAAAATGCGGGAGGTTCAGGTTGGGATTTGTTTATCCCTGAGTGTCCCGCATTCCTGGTGTGATCCCGGTGGGAATTTTGGGGTCGGAATGGGAAATGCGGGAGCTTCAGGTTGGGATTTGTTCGTCCCTGAGCTGTCCCAAATTCCCGTTGTGATTTTTGGGGTCAGGATGGGAAATGCGGGAGCCTCAGGTTGGGATTTGTTCGTCCCTGAGCTGTCCCACATTTCCGGTGGGATTTTGAGGGGATTTTTGGGGTCGGTGTGATCCTGGGGGAATTTTTGGGGTCGGGATGGGAAATGCGGGAGCTTCGGTCTGGGATTTGTTCGTCCCTAAACTGTCCCGCGATCCCGGGGGGATTTTTGGGGTCGGTGTGATCCCGGGGGTGTTTTTGGGGTCGGGATGGGAAATGCGGGAGCCTCAGGTTGGGATTTGTTTATCCCTGAGTGTCCCGAATTCCCAGTGTGATCCCGGGGGAATTTTGGGGTCGGGATGGGAAATGAGGGACCTTCAGGCTGGGAAATGCGGGAGCTTCAGGTTGGGATTTGTTTGTCTGTGAGATCCTTGGGGGATTTTTGGGATCGGGATGGGAAATGTGGGAGCCTCAGGCTGGGATTTGTTTATCCCTGAGTGTCCCACATTACTGACGTGATCCCGAGGGATTTTTGGGATCGGTGTGATCCCGGGGGAATTTTTGGGGTTGGGATGGAAATGCGGGAGCTTCAGGCTGGGATTTGTTCGTCCCTAAACTGCCCGAATTCCCGGTGTGATCCTGGGGGAATTTTTGGGGGGATTTTTGGGGTCAGTGTGATCCCGCGGGGATTTTTGGGTTCGGTGTGATCCTGGAGGGATTTTTGGGGTTGGGATGGGAAATGCGGGAGCTTCAGGCTGGGATTTGTTTGTCCGTGAGATCCTTGTGGGATTTTTGGGGTCGGGATAGGAAATGTGGGAGCCTCAGGCTGGGATTTGTTCATCCCTGAGCTGTCCCACATTCCCGGTGGGATTTTTTGGGGGGATTTTTGGGGTCGGGTTGGGAAATGCGGGAACCTCAGGATGGGATTTGTTTATCCCTGAGTGTCCCGCATTCCCGGTGTGATTCTGGGGGATTTTTGGGATCTGGAGGAGCAGGAGCCGGGAATTTGCTCTGTCCCACTCCTGCCCCTCTCCCAATTCCACGGGATGGGAATGGCCCCGCTCCGCACCAGGAGCTGCCCGGGAACTGTGGGATGCGAGGAACTGCCGGCCCAGCATCAGGGAATGTGGGATTTGTGGGATTTTTGGGATCCTGGAAGGGTTTCACTCCCTGCTCCAGGGAATGTGGGATTTGTGGGATTTTTGGGATCCTGGAAAGGCCCTGAGTTCCCATTCCAGGGAATGTGGAATTTGTAGGATTTTTGGGATCCTGGAAAAGGTCTGAGTGTTTCAGAGAATGTGGGATTTGAGGGATTTGTGGAATCCCTGGATACCTGCTCCAGGGAATGTGGGAATTGTGGAAATTTTGGGATTCTGGAAAGGTCTGAGTGTTTCAGAGAATGTGGGATCTGTGGGATCCTGAAAGGTCTGATTACTCCAGGGAATGTGGGATCTGTGGGATCTTTAGGATCCTGGAAAGGTCTGATTGCTCCAGGGAATGTGGGATCTGTGGGATTTTTGGAATCCTGGAAAGGTCTGAGTGTTTCAGAGAATGTGGGATTTTTGGGATCCTGGAAGGGTTTTACTCTCTGTTCCAGGGAATGTGGGATTTTTGGGATCCTGGAAAAGCCCTGACTCCCCATTCCAGGGAACGTGGGATTTGTGGAATCTTTGGGGTCCTGAAAGGTCTGAGTGCTACAGGGAATGTGGGGTCTGTGGGGTCTTTGGGATCCTGGAAGGCCTTGACTTCCTGCTCCAGGGAATGTGGGATTTGTAGGATTTTTTTGATTCTGAAAGGTCTGATTGCTCCAGGGAATGTGGGATTTTTAGGGTCCTGGAAGGTTCTGACTCCCCATTCCAGGGAATATGGGATTTGTGGGATTTTTGGGATCCTGAAAGGTCTGATTACTCCAGGGAATGTGGGATCTGTGGGATCTTTCGGATCCTGGAAAGGTCTGAGTGTTTCAGGGAATGTGGGATCTGTGGGATCCTGGAAGGGTTTTACTCCCTACTCCAGGGAATGTGGGATTTGTGGGATTTTTGGGATCCTGGAAAGGTCT
>NW_026628141.1:0-2980 GCF_030028575.1 Malurus melanocephalus
CACTCTAATCCATTCCCAGCCCATCCCAGTCCACTCTAATCCACTCCCAGCCCATCCCAGTCCACTCTAATCCATTCCCAGCCCATCCCAGTCCATCCCAGTTCACTCTAATCCATTCCCAGCCCATCCCAGTCCACTCTAATCCATTCCCAGTCCATTCCCAGTTCACTCTAATCCATTCCCAGTTCCCATCCCAGTCCCTCCCAGTGCTCACTCCAGGATCTCGTTGTACTCGATGGTCTCCTCCAGGTTCTGCAGGTTGGGGTTGACGCTGCGGATCGCCCKCATGTACGCCTTGAGCAGCTGGATGTCCCTCTTCTGTGGGGTGAGGATTAGGAAAATTGGGAAAATTGGGATTGGAATCGGGAAAATCGGGAAAATTGGGATCAGGATAGGGGAAATTGGGAAAATTTGAATCGGGGAAATTGGGATTGGGGAAAGTGGGATTGGGAAAATTGGGATCGGGGAATTTGGGATCAGGAAAATGGGATTGGGGAAAACGGGGTTGGGGAAAGTGAGATTGGGATCAGGGAAAGTGGGATCATGGAAAGTGGGATTGGGAAAATTGGATTGGGATCGGGGACAGTAGAATTGGGGAAATTGGGATTGGGGAAATTGGGATCAGGATCGGGAAAATTGGGGTTGGAGAAATTGGGAAAATTGGGATCGGGCATTGGGGAAATTGGGAAAATTGGGATTGGGGAAATTGGGAAAATTTGGATTGGGGAAATTGGGATCAGGATCGGGAAAATTGGGAAAATTGGTATCGGGGAAAGTGGGATTGGGATCAGGGAAATTGGAAAAATTGGGATCAGGGAAATTTGGGATTGGGATCGGGGTAATTGGGATTGGGATCAGGGAAATTTGAGATTGGAATCGGGGAAAGTGGGATCAAGGAAAATGGAATTGAGAAAATTGGGAGTGAGATCAAGAAAATTGGGATGGGGCAAGTGGGATCAGGGAAAGTGGGATTGGGAAAATTGGGGTTGGGAAAATTGGGGTTGGGAAATTGGGATCAGGATCAGAGAAAGGGGATTTGGATTGCGGAAATTTGGATCAGGATTGGGAAAATTGGGAAAATTGGGATCAGGCATTGGGGAAAATGGGATTGGGGAATCGGGAAAAGTGGGATTGGGAAAATTTGCATTGGGGAAAGTGGGATTGGGATTGGGGAGAGTGGGATCAGGGAAAGGGGAAAGAGAGATTGGGATCGGGAAAATTAGGATTGGGAAAATTTGAAGCAAGATCCCGATATTCCCAATATTCCTGCCATCCCCAACATCCCCGATATCCCGACACGCCCAATATCCCTGACATCCCCGATATCCCAATATTCCCAATATCCTCAATATCCCCACTATCCCCGCTATCCTGCCATCCCCCATATCCCAATATCCCGATATTCCCAACATTCCCAATATTCCCAATATCCCGACATCCCCAATATCCCAACATCCCCGCTACTCCGATATTCCCAATACGCTGATATCCTGACATTCCTGATATTCCCAACCTTCCCAATATCCCAAATATTCCCTACATCCCTGATATCCCAATATCCCGATATTCCCGATATCCTGATATTCCTGAACATTCCAAATATCCCAAATATTCCTGATATTCCCGACACCCCAATATCCCAACATCCCCGCTATCCCGATATTCCCAATATGCTGATATCCTGACATTCCTGATATTCCTGACATTCCCAATATCCCAAATATTCCCGACATCCCCGACATTCCCAATATCCCAAATATTCCCGATATCCCCGATATCCCAATATCCCGATATTACCGACATCCTGATATTCCCCACATTCCTAATATCCCGATATTCCCAACATTCCCAATATCCCCAATATTCCCGACATCCCAATATCCTGATATTCCCGTTATCTTGATTTTTCCAACCTTCCCAATATCCCACCAACCCCGATATCCTGATATTCCCAACATTCCCAATATCCCAAATATTCCCGATATCCCAATATCCCGATATTCCCGATATCCTGATATTCCCAACATTCCCAATATCCCAAATATTCCCAATATTCCTGACATCCCTGATATCCCAATATTCACAACATTCCCAATATCCGGACATTCCCAACATTCCCGATATTCCCGATATTCCCAAAATTCCCGACATTCCCACCTGCTCGGCCAGCTGGTGTTTGTGCTCGGCCGAGCTCTTCTCCAGCTCGGCGATTCGGCTCTGCTGCTGCTGCACCACCGAGCGCAGGTGCTTGATGCAGTTATGGGAGGGCAGCTCGTCCTTGGGCATCTCCAACCTGGGGAAAAAAATCACAGATTTGGGAAAAAATCACAAATTTGGGAAAATTCGGAGATTTGGGAAAAGAGGAAATTAGGGGGAAAAATCCCAGATTCATCAATTAGGGGAAATTCATAAATTAGGGAAAGGGCAGCTCGTCCTTGGGCATCTCCAACCTGGGAAAAAATCACAGATTTGGGAAAAAAATCACAGATTTGGGAAAATTCAGAAATCAGGGAAAAGCTGAAATTAAGGGAAAAAATCCCAAACTAGGGGAAATTCTGGGAACGTTCCCATGTCCATTCCAGGCACATTCTTGTGGCCATCCCATGACCATTCCAGTGTCCATCCTATGACCATTGCAGTGTCCATCCTATGACCATTCCTGTGCCCATCCTGTAACCTTTCCCATGCCCATTCTATGACCATTCCCATGTCCGTCCCGTGACCGTTCCTGTGTCCATCCCATGCCCACCCAATACCCACCCCAATACCACCCCATACCCACCCGCAGCCCTGCTCGCAGCTGACGGGCCGTTTGGGGTTGTGCTCGCAGTCGCTCAGGTGCACCCAGTGACCATTCCTGTGCCCATCCCATGACCATACCCACCCCATACCCATACCCACCCCATTCCTGTACCCCATACCCACCCGCAGCCCTGCTCGCAGCTAACAGGCCGTTTGGGGTTGTGCTCGCAGTCGCTCA
>NW_026628142.1:0-2902 GCF_030028575.1 Malurus melanocephalus
TTCAACATCTGCCCAAAATAACTCAAAATTTGCTCGAAATGACCCAAAATGCACCAAAAATGAGCCCCAAAGTGTCCCCAAAGTGTCCCCAAAAATCCTCAAACTCTCCCGGTTCGGTCTCAGTTTTATTCGAACGTCCCCAAGGTGTCCCCAAGGTGTCCCCAAGGTGTCCCCAATGTCCCCAAAAATCCTCAAACGCTCCCGGTTTGGTCTTGGTTTTACTCAAATGTCCCCAAGGTGTCCCCAAGATGTCCCAAAGTGTCCCCAAGGTGTCCCCAAAAATCCTCAAACTCTGCCGGTTCGGTCTCAGTTTTATTCGAACGTCCCCAGGATGTCCCCAGGATGTCCCCAAGGTGTCCCCAAGATTTTCTGATGTCCCCAAGGTGTCCCCAAGATTTTCTGATGTCCCCAAGGTGTCCCCAAGATGTCCCAAAGTGTCCCCAAGGTGTCCCCAAGATTTTTCCGATGTCCCCGAGGTTTTCCCGATGTCCCCAAAGTGTCCCCAAAAATCCTCAAACTCTCCCGGTTCAGTCTCAGTTTTATTTGAATGTCCCCAAAGTGTCCCCAAAGTGTCCCCAAGGTGTCCCCGAGGTTTTCCCGATGTCCCTGAGGTTTTTCTGATGTCCCCAAGGTGTCCCCAATGTCCCCAAAAATCCTCAAACTCTCCCGGTTTGGTCTTGGTTTTACTCAAATGTCCCCAAAGTGTCCCCAAGGTGTCCCCAAGGTGTCCCCAAGATTTTTCTGATGTCCCCAAGGTGTCCCCAAGATGTCCCAAAGTGTCCCCAAGGTGTCCCCAAGGTTTTTCCGATGTCCCCGAGGTTTTCCCGATGTCCCCAAAGTGTCCCCAAAAATCCTCAAACGCTCCCGGTTTGGTCTTGGTTTTACTGAAATGTCCCCAAAATGTCCCCAAGGTGTCCCCAAGGTGTCCCCAAGATTTTTCTGATGTCCCCAGGTGTCCCCAAGTGTCCCCAAGGTGTCCCCAAGATTCTTCTGATGTCCCCGAGGTTTTCCCGATGTCCCCGAGGTGTCCCCAAGGTGTCCCCAAGATGTCCCAAAATGTCCCCAAAAATCCTCAAACGCTCCCAATTCGGTCTCAGATTTATTCAAAGGTCCCCAAGGTGTCCCCAAAGTGTCCCCAAGGTTATTTCCGATGTCTCCCGGTGTCCCCAGGGATGTCCTCAAAGTGTCCCCAAGGTGTCCCTGAGGATTTTCTGATGTCCCCGAGGTGTCCCCAAGGTGTCCCCAAGATTTTTCCGATGTCCCCGAGGTGTCCCCAAAAATCCTCAAACTCTCCCGGTTCAGTCTCAGTTTTATTTGAATGTCCCCAAAGTGTCCCCAAAGTGTCCCCAAAGTGTCCCCAAGGTGTCCCCGAGGTGTTCCCAAGATGTCCCCAAGGTGTCCCCAAAGTGTCCCCAAAAATCCTCAAACGCTCCCAATTCGGTCTCAGTTTTATTCGAACGTCCCCAAGGTGTCCCCAAGGTGTCCCCAAGGTGTCCCCAAGGTGTCCCCAAGATTTTTCCGATGTCCCGAGGGTTTTTCCCGATGTCCCCAAAGTGTCCCCAAAAAGCCTCAAACTCTCCCGGTTCCATCTCAGTTTTATTTGAACGTCCCCAGGGATGTCCCCAAGGTGTCCCCAAGATTTTTCCGATGTCCCCGAGGTTTTCCCGATGTCCCCAAAGTGTCCCCAAGATGTCCCAAAGTGTCCCCAAGGTGTCCCCCAAGATTTTTCCGATGTCCCCAAGGTTTTTCCGATGTCCCCAAGTGTCCCCAAGGTGTCCCCAAAGTGTCCCCAAAAATCCTCAAACTCTCCCGGTTCCATCTCAGTTTTATTTGAATGTCCCCAAAGTGTCCCCAAGATGTCCCCAAGGTTTTTCCGATGTCCCCAATGTCCCCAAAAATCCTCAAACGCTCCCAATTCGGTCTCAGTTTTATTCAAAGGTCCCCAAAGTGTCCCCGAGGTTTTCCCGATGTCCCCGAGGTGTCCCCAAAGTGTCCCCAAAAATCCTCAAACGCTCCCAATTCGGTCTCAGTTTTATTTTAACGTCCCCAGGGTGTCCCCGAGGTTTTTTCCGACGTCCCCGAGGTGTCCCCGAGGTGTCCCCGAGGTGTCCCCGCGGTGTCACTTGTAGAACTCGTGCTCCTGCTCGTCCTTTTTGATGACGGTTTTGTACGCCTTCTCAAAATCCTTGGCCAGGACGATGTAACGGTTCTCGCGGACAGCCAGCATGCCACCCTGGGGACAGGGACATTGTCACCTCAGTGTCACCTGTGTGATCCTCAGTGTCACCTGAGTGTCACCTGTGTGAGCTGTGTCACCCCCAGTGTCACCCATGGATGTAACGGTTCTCGCGGACAGCCAGCATGCCACCCTGGGGACAGGAGTGTCACCAATGTCACCTCAGTGTCACCAATGTCACCTCAGTGTCACCTGAGTGAGCCTCAGTGTCACCTGAGTGTCACCCATGGATGTAACGGTTCTCGCGGACGGCCAGCATGCCACCCTGGGAATGTCACCAATGTCACCTGAGTGTCACCTGAGTGAGCCTCAATGTCACCTGAGTGTCACCTGAGTGTCACCTGAGTGTCACCTCCAACCATCTCTGGTGTCACCTGTGCCCTCGTGGGGCCCTCCCTCTGTGTTCTCTTCTCGCCTGTGTCACACCTGTCCCCAAATGTCCCCAGGTGTATTTTCGGTGTCCCCAGGTGTCCCCAGGTGTATTTTCGGTGTCCCCAGGTGTATTTTCAGTGTCCCCACGTGTCCCCAGGTGTGTTTTTGATGTCCCCAGGTGTCCCTCACCTCCTGGCAGATGGAGTTGATGTCGGCCCCTGAGATTTTGTCCGGCCGAGCCACATCTGGGGGGGGGAGGGGTCAAGGAAACGCTGCCAGATGTGCCCAGGTGTG
>NW_026628143.1:0-2908 GCF_030028575.1 Malurus melanocephalus
AACCAAACAAAACCCCAAACCCAATAGTTTTAATAGTTCTTCCTGCTAATTAGGCAGTAATTCAATTGTGTTTATACAATTTGCTGGGGTCAGTCAACCACTGTAGGAACTCTAGTGCAGTGTACAGGATAGATAATGAAGATAGAAAACATCTCTTAAATTGCATGAAGATTTAAAGGGCTTTCATTCTGTGTTGCTCAGAGTTCTACTGATGGTAATGAAATAGTGAAAAATATTTATTCATACAAATTCAGGCACAACTTAGTACCAGTTTAAAAAATGCTGAACTGCCAATAGCCAGAAATCAGGTTTTATTTTGTAGGAAAGATACAGTTTTTAAGCAAGGATTAAGTAGCTAAAAACTTGTCATGAGCTTGTTCTTGAGGCATTTTTTATTTGACACATGAAATGATTTAGAGAAAACATCCCCAATCCCAGCAGGTTTGTACACATACATTTTCAATTATAGTCAAATCTCTCTTTTCATCTTTTCAACATTTCATTTTATTACACCACATAACCTGAACAATCCCACTACACAGTGCATTCATTTTTACACGTTCAGTTTTTCATAATTAATATGAATCCATTGTGTCATGACCTTGTTCTTTATCTGAGCAAAATGCTGGAAAGAGATTGATGCTGAGGACAGCCCAGCTCCCTGATTGAGAAGAACCCAGACTTTACAGTCCGATGGATTCATTTAATTAAGAGGAGTGAAACCCATACATTATTCTCTAATGCAGCTGATTTAGAGTGGTTAAACGGACCAGATTTAACTCTGAAGTCTTTTATCTATTGATTAATACACACCAATCCTCTTTATTCCCTTCAGCAGGGCTAGAGCATTTGTGGTTAATCACTGCAAGTGTCCTGACTTGTAATCCCACGACTTTTTGAGCACAAGAAGTCAGTGATCTAGAAATTCCAACATTATTTTCTTACCAAATTGCACAATCTCTACAGCCAAGCATCACTGAGCATGGAGGGTCATGGCTGATTTTAAATTAGAAAGAAGAGACCTGGGAGGACCAAGTGCACACGAACCTTCTGTGAGGATGAGCAAACAGCTCTGAGCAAGGAGCAGGGAAATAAAGGATAAGGTGACTCTATAAGGTGTTGAACTGGGCTGCAAAACTGCAGGATGCAAATGTTTCTTTAGTCTGTGATAAATCTCAGTCTGTTTAGCAGCTTCTGAATTTTTGGGCTGAAATACAACATCCCCAGGAACTTCTACTGATAATTTTGGGTTAGGGTGTCAAGTTAGGGACCGATTCAGAGGACCTGTCTAACAACCTGTCTAACCTGTCTAACTCATTTTATAAACAATGCCCACTTTTCACAAAAAAATTGCTGCATGTTTTGTGTCCTATTCTTACAGTGTAGGTTCAGGATGCAAGAGTTCAGATGCAACACCCAGTTTAGAAATCCTTTACATGCCAGAGCTGGAAGAATATTTCTGGATGGTTCAATGCTTGATCTTTTGTTTCTACTCTTTTCCTAAGGGCCAGCCCCTGGCAGCTGCTGATGATGAGCAGGGAAGTGCATTTGTTCAGATCCAATGGCTACTTGCATCATAYTCACATTTGATTTCCTTATCAGGGAAGAATGAAAGTTAGTGAATTTTATTTTGCAGGCAAATTTTACTGAGAGAGCAGTATTGCTAACTGTGGTCAATTGTACTGTGACAATAATTCTCAGAATATGAAAGAAAGAAAACCAAAGAAAAATCTAGAGCTTCATTGTTTTGGGTTTTTTTCACTCCTTCTTTGTCCCTTTTGCAAGTTTCTTGGATAACAGGTGAACTCAATGAACAGCCTTCCCTCAGTGATGCACTGACACATTTGTTCATTCAGAAAAACTATTAATGAAGAGTATGGCAAAATACAAAGAGAGCAAATGAAAGTTTTGTCCTCTGTAACACCTAGAAACAGCCTGGATCTACAAAACAGGAGAGCCAGGTCTGTCTTCAGAAATCTGCTCCCATTTCAAGCCCTGCTAGATCAGAGTAACACTTCTGGATATATCAGCTTAGAAGTTATGGGAAAGTGGGAAAACCATGGAAGCAAAAAATGAACAGTGAACAAAATTGCCCCATCCACACTGCTGTCCATTAGAAGACTGTGGCTTTCACAAGACTTGGTACCACTTTATGCCTCCATTCCCACAATTTCAGACCCAGAAATACGGCCTGATTGCCTGAGCTGCAGCAGTGCAGCGCAGGATTTCATTCTGTTTGGTTGTTTATAGCTCCATCCCATCATGGTGATGCCTAAAGTGGTGGAAGTGCTGCCCTGACAAAGGAAGGGAAATAAAAGCTGGGTTTTCTAGCAAATCGAATTTGTAACAAACGTTCAGCTAGTGGCTCAACATTTTACCTTTTCCTTTTCTGCAATCAATGCTCCTCCCTCAGCATGGTACAATCCGAGCAGCTCAGGTGCTCCAAGAGGAAATTCAGCTGTCAGATTGCTCCTGCTGTTTTACAAAAATCCTGCTGCTGTTTACTGCTCCTTCCCAAACTTTCTGTTCTCCTTGGGCTTGTGCTGCCATTCAATAAGAGCCAGAGTTTCTTTCACATGTGGGGTTATGGAGTTGTGCCTCTGATGGCAGCAGCCTGTTCTTCCCCTGAAAGATTTTGGGAGATGTTTGCAACAGTGCACACTTTAAATGGAACTAATGCTGAAGGTGTGAAATCAGGAGATCCAGAAATAATGCTGGCAAACTGAAAATGGCTGAAGAGCTGAAGTACAATCCTGTTTTTTTTAATATCTTGCTGCCTATGAGTATTTCCTTCTTGTTGTTAAATAGTTTTTATCTAACTGGCACTGACCACTGTTTTAAAAGTAGACCCAAAACTGTATGTATTTATGTATTTTATATATTTATATGCATATATTTATATACATTT
>NW_026628144.1:0-2961 GCF_030028575.1 Malurus melanocephalus
TACCCACCAGCACACACTTGCCAACACCCAGGCAATCACTTTTCCTACAAAAACCACTCCAAATATTCATGGATAAAGACAAAGGAACTGACTCTGAGGCCCTGCCTTGGTCGCATGGGGAAGAGTTGCAAATTTCGCCAATACATTTATGTATAAACAGCGTGCAGGGATGTGTACATTTGCCTACATATATATATTTATTTCCCATTCCACCAGCCTCAGTCCTCTTGGTACATTCCCCCTTTAGGCCCTTTTTCTGAGATTATTATAATTCATTCTTTAAGAAACACCCCATGTGTAAATATTTTTTTGTTAATGTTTTTCTCTCTCCAGTGTGCTGGAATTTTAAAGAGCGCTTTAATATGAAATTAGATAGAAAGTTTTGACCTTTTTGTGATTAAAATAATATTCATGTTACTGATACAGGCTTCATAGTTTGAAAATCTACTTTTATTTAGGCAAATATTGAAAGAGAGACAAACAGAGTCAATGAAATGTGAGACACAGCCCAGATGAAAATAAAACCAGTTCTTTGCATTCAGAATTGGCAAGTCTGGAAATACAAAAGGAGAAGTAAAACTATAAAAGTTAATGTCTCAGATAATTGCACCCTCCAAAAATAAAATAAATAAATAAAATTATTAAAATAATCTGGCCTGAGCCTTTCACTTTCGTATGTATCTTTTGCTTTAAGTTAGAGTAAGGGGGAAAAAAATAAGCTGGAGTGCTCAGTGATGGAATTCAGTTTTCTTATTTGAATACCAAAAGATGACCCACTCCTAATGATATAAAAAATCTTTTGCATTAGCAAATTTCTCTTCTGTATTTGTTTTGCTAGCACAACACAATATTCACTTAATATGCTCCCAGTATCTTATCAAGTTAATGATCTGTTGTATGTATAGAGTAAGCTTGTTACTCATTTTAAATGAGATACGAAAGCACTACTGTATGGAAATTTGAATACTTTGGGTTTTTATGAAATTATAGGACTTTCATGCTTTACCAGTCTGTAGACAGCCTGGGTAGAGCAGCAAGAGTTGGCTTTGTTAATGTGATGTTACACAGAGAGGCTGCTTAGCCTGGTTTAATGGATCCCAAAATCCAATTGTGTAGAGCTCCTCTCCATTTTTGGGGCCTCAAGATCAAAAATACAAAGGTTACTGTACGAAACATATCCAAGGGGTTGGATTTGGAAGGAATTCATGGAGTTTAGATGAGCCACTTCTTGGAGACATCACTGGGTGTTCAAGTGAGCAATGCCAACCCTTTGTGATAATCTGGAGTGTGTGTTTGCAAAGTTTCAGAAAAAAAGAAAAAAAGAGGAAAAGGTAAATATGGATAGAGGTTAAATGTGGATTGAGTTAAATTCCACAGTCATGGAACATCCTTTAGCAGCACTGTAACTGGTACTGGTCCTTGCTGCAGATCTTCCCAGAGCTTCCTGCACATTCACACCATATCCTGTCACTGAATTAATGGCACTCTAGAGGCAAAGATGAGGCATTTCTTATGGGTTTAGCCATAGCAGACTAAAATGTAGGAAACACGGGGTCACACTGCTCAGAAGAATTCTCCTTTGTGCCATTTGTTTGCTCCAAAAGGAGCACAGGATATTTGATTTTGGGAAGTGCAGTCAGAGTACAGCTGTGCCCACTGAGCATCAGCTTCATGAACCTGCAGGATCCTGAGGAATAAAACATCCCTCTGGTGTTGCCAGGACCCCACATGTTCCCAGGAAGATTTTGGTTGCCCAGGTACTGATTTTCTCATGAACTGGCCTGGAGAAATGCAGATCCTTGGAGCTCTGCTGGCAGCTTTGCCAGAGTGCGTTGAAGCAGCCAAAAGCAGCAGTTTCACCAGAAATAAAACATTTCTGTGCATTTCCCCAGATCATTTAATGAGAAAATCAGTGCCTTTACATCCCAAATCCAATGCAAACCAAAACTGCCTTATCTTATTCATGTTAGGACAACCTAAATTTTCCTCATGGTTCCAGATTCATTTAATTATCCTTTTGTTTCTCCTACATTCATGTGACCCCCAATCCCTGGGCTTCCTGGCACACCCCACTACTCTGGGCAGGGCTTTAATCTCATTTCCTTACTCCAGCTCAGGATTTGAGGCTTCACTTCCTGCAGAATATTCCTGCATGCCAGAGGTGCAGGCAGAAGGGATGGTTGGGAAAAAGCCAAGGATCAGATGTGCAATGGCCTGAGCCCCATGGGAATGGCTCCCACCACTTTTTGGAGGGCTGAAGTGCCACACCCGACACCCCTGCAGTGACAGTGGCACTTTGGGTCTCCCCACTCCATTTTCCTGCGTGAGTACAGGGCAGCCACAGCCTGGCATCCCCCTCCAGGGACATGGAGAGATGATGATGCTGGCCCAGGCAGCAGGAAAGGTCTGTGAACAATCGTGTTTGCAATCATCTCAGGGAAAAAGATCCCCCTCACCTCCTTTTTCATCATTTACAGATGCTTTATTCACAGTTCCAAAAGACTGGCTGGGGATTACTCCATCTTCTCCTCAGCCAGGCTGAAGTTTAGATGTGCAGCTATTTGAGGGATGAAAAAAATGGTAAAAACAGGTTTTTTTTTTTTTGTTTTTTGAATCTCTACCCAAGAACTGGTGTAAGTTTCTGTGGTTGCTGAAGTTTTCTTCTTAAAATGTTACTGTAAAGGGCAGTGTTGCAGTGAACACCTCACATTTCCTCCTGGTGCTTGGATTATCCCTCAATAATGGCTGGAAATGGGACTCACCACCCTAAATTAATTACCCTTGTTCATTACCCAGATGAATTAGACCGGCCCCAATCAATATTGTTAATGAAATGTCATTTATTTAAAACCCAGCCCTCGAGGGGATGCTGGGTCAGGGTCCTGCTGTCGGGGCACTTTAAAGTTCTCAGGCCTGCGTGGGGGTGATGCTGGAGTTGTGGGGACAGATGGGGCATCCCTG
>NW_026628145.1:0-2960 GCF_030028575.1 Malurus melanocephalus
CCCAAAGCAGTCTGGGATTCTGGGATGGGAATGGGTTCAATTCCTTTCCTGCCCAAAGCAGTCTGGGATTCTGGGATGGGAATGGGTTCAATTCCTTTCCTACCCAAAGCAGTCTGGGATTCTGGGATGGGAATGGGTTCAGTTCCCTTCCCACCCAAAGCAGACTGGGATAGGAATGGATTCAATTCCCTTCCCACCCACAGCAGTTTGGGATTTTGGGATGGGAATGGGATGATCCTGGAGGTTGCACCCAGGGCTGGCTCCCAGCTCAACACTCTCAGCTGTGCTCAGCAGCAGCCAGGGCAATTCAAGGTGAAGCCACAGCAGATGATTCCCAGTTCTGCTGCAGCTGCAGTTTAAAAAATCTCAGCTTCAGTTTAAATATTTCATTTCAAACCCATTGACTGCTGGCACAGGGATTTGGCAGCGTGGCTGGCAGCTGCTGAGATTTGGGGTTTTCCTTGGGCACGTCCTTCATGGTGCTTCCTTGTGCCCCCCACGAATTCCTGATGTCCTTCCAAGATTCCACATGGAATATCTGACTGCACAGGAGCTCAGCTGCTTCAGCTTTCAGCTGCTTTTGGCTCCAAAGAGACCCCAAAACCTCCCAGGAGGTGCAGGATCAGTCCATGGATTCCATGTAGGATCAATCAACATTGCCTCACCCTCCTCTCTGATGGATAAATTGAATGAAAGCAAATTACAGAATATTAAAAATATTAAACGTAGCTTTGAAGATCCTTCAAGGTTTGGAGAGTTTCAAACAACCTCTGGAGGTGGAGATGGAGAGGAGAGCAGGCAGGGCAGGCCTTCATTCACAGCAATTTTTGTAACAATTACAAATCTGTGTCAGTTTGAACACTTAAATCCATTCCTACAGACTCCTAATTTTCAATTCCAAGTGGAAAAACTTTAGAAAAATACCCCTTTGAAGTCCTTAAATTAACTGCTGCTGGGATGTCACACAGCCTCATGCTTTTGCCCAATTTTTGAAGAGGTTTTACCCAATTATTCCTACTTTGAATAAGCTTTGCCCATTTTTTCCTATTTTGAAGAGGTTTTGCCCAGTTTTTCCTACTTTGAAGCATTTTCCCTGTATTTTCAGGCTGAGATRTATTTGCAGCTACAGAAATCAYGGGTCTGTGTCAGTTTTTTGCTSTYCWGCCTCTGATTTTCKGATTTTTTCAGGAATTTTATGATTTGCRTTCCAGCATCTCAGAAAAGGAAATCAATTTTCTGTTGTGCTACCAAGTGCATCATGCTGAAATACCAAAATTAAAATATTGGTGTTCAAATATTGCCATTTTCCTGTCATTTATCCCCAGAATCTGAAGCAGAGGAGCTGCCTCTCTGTTCCAGTGCCTGGAATTGCTCAAGGTGAAGCTCTCCCACCATTTCTGCTGGAATATTGAATATTTTTCCTGCCAGGGAAGGGATGCAGGGGCTGGGGCAGGCCAGGAGCTGTGGGAGACCCTGCAGCATCTCCAGAAAATTGGAAGGAGAGGTAGAACGGCTGAGAGGGGTTGGATTTGGGATGGAAAAAGAGGAAAGAACACTTGAGCAGGGGAGGGGGAGGTGGAGGAAGGAAAGRCCCTGTTGGAGCTGTGCTGGGATAAATATGGGAACACCTACCTTCTTATTTTTCATTTTAATAAGGTTTTTATTTATTTATAACTTAGTGAATTAATTATAATTATTATTTATTTTTATTTAGAATTTAATTATTTATTAATTCTTATTTATTATTATTTATTTTTTGAAAAATTATTAATTTTATTTTTGCTGCAGCATTTCAGCCTTCCTCTTTCTGAATTTGGTTTTTTTTGTTTTTTTTTTTGTGAAGCTCTGTCTCCCTTCTGTCAAGGTGATTAAATTGCTGCTAAATGGTTTCCACTTCCATGTCAGCTTCAGGTCTCATCCTCTCCCCTTTCTCAGCAGCAGAAATTCTCYTCAGAGCTCTGAAATTGGGWTTCAAGACCCTTYATCYTTCCCACCCCCAGCTYCTGGACCTKAAATCTGAATTTCTGGCTGGAGCTYCATATCAGGGAGGATCCTGCTGGGTTGTTTTTCCACTGCCAACAAAAAWTCTGCCTCAGGCTGTCGGCTCCAGCTCATGGATGGATCCTGGAAACACAAAAAGAGGCTTTGGAGCATCTTGGGTGTGACTGGAAGGGAGCAGAGCTGGGCACTAACAAGGCTGAATTATCAATATTCTTATCAATTATGGATGTGAGTGTGAAAGATTGGGTGAAGTTTTGTTCTTTTTRCAACTTTATTTCACAATTTGTTGAGGTATTTGTGATTTATTTGGATATTCCTCTTCTCTCCAGGAATTTTCTTCCCACCAAACACTGGATTAACAACTCCACCGTGCACTTTCCTGTTTTTTTATTGTACAACTTCACATTTCTGTTTCATGACTAATTAATTTAACAGCCTAATAGTGCTTTTAATTCCTGCACTAACAGAAAAACGTGGTCATTTTCCCCAAGCTGTATAATAAWTCTATTTATTTCATTGCCTGGCTATAAGGAGCCATTTAAATTAATATCCAATCCCTCGCAAATGGTTACCAGTGAGAAAATCTCTGACTTGTATCAATTTAATCTGCAAAAATGTTCATAAAAATCCAGCTCCTCCCTGGTGCTGTGCCCACCTGCACTGCCATGGCTGCTCATGGAATTTTTGCTTCCCCCTAAATTGCTGTTTCCTTGTCAACACGAGGCCAGAGGGATGTAATTAGTCCCTGAGGAAATTTCCTGTACAAAACACGAATATTCACAATTGTTTTCATATTTTTTTTTGTTCTGATTAATACCCCGACATCCTTTGGAGCACCTAAATATTGTGTGCATTGGTATGGGGGGGTTGGAAAATTAAATGGAGAAACTTTAAGTTTGGGAAAGGCTTTTAGGATCGCTTGGATCCCTCCTAGAGGAAGGATTTCTTCTGCTGGGAGA
>NW_026628146.1:0-2955 GCF_030028575.1 Malurus melanocephalus
TTCCTTGGTTGCCCTGCTTGTCCTTGCAGGTTCCCTGCTTCTGCTATGCTTGGAAAGGGCTGTGGTTTCATTTTTCCTGCCTGTCCCATCTGTCCTGGGCAGGGTTTGTGCTCCTCTTGATCTTTCCTGTTGCAGAACAGCCTCAGATTTTCACTTCTTCTTTCACTTTTTACCCCTTGTTACTCCCAGCATCGCTTTACTCCATCTCGGGAGGAAATCCAACCAACCGAGGCCTCAAAAACCCTCCAAAACACAGAATTCCTGCCCACCCATCAGCATTACCCGCAGATTTTTATTCAATTTTTTTCTCCCAGGCTGGTTTATATGTGCATACACTTGACCTCTGAGGGATTATTGCAGCCACAAGAGTAAATAATGCAGCGCTGAATTATAAAAGTGAATACCTGAAGATGAAACCTGCCCTATCCCTCTCCCTGCCTCCTAATGGGAATGCCTGTGATTTATGACCTTCTGATAAAGGCGTCCTGATGGAGAAAAGATGCAGTTAGAGGCAGGCAGCAGAGGTGTCACGTACTTTATGGGCTTTGAACTTTTATTTTGGGGCTAGAAACACAGATCTAAAAGGCTATTTATCAGAGCCATGGGGGAAATGAAGGTATTTTTTTCATATTTTTAATATATTACCTCCAAACATTGCCGGAAAAGTTGGGTTTTCCGGCAAGAAATTTCCGACCAGGTCGTAAATATGTTTTCTTCCCAAATATTGATATTTATTCCCATTTATTTTGCCCCTGACAGCAAAGATTGCTGCAAAACATGATTTTTTTGCTCTTTACGTATAAGACGATGTATTGATACTTTGGGAAGATGAAGATGTTGGAGCCTTTAGGCCTAGAAGTGACAAATGGAGAGTGTCTAGGGTGAGATAATTACAAAAGAGTTGCAATTATTGTTGAAAATCCGGGCTAATTTGCATGCAAAGCTGCCAGGTCCTGTTTCGAGAAGGTGAACGAGCTGGATTGACAAATTTGCTAAATCTGCTGGAGAAGCACAGTTTAAAATAATAACAATAATTAGCAGTAATATAATTGATCTATTTTGCTCTGTGCATGACAGGAATTCACTTCCAATTGAACCAGCAAATTAAAGCAGCATTTAGCATACTAAACAATATTGCTGCTGAAAACCCCTATTTATATCTGCCAATAATTGTTATCTAACTCGGAGGGATGCAGCCGTTCTGCAGTCACCTTGGAGAGAGGCAGAGATGGGAATCGCTGGGAAGCAGCTGGAATTTTCCAAGGAAAGGGACCTTATCTGGAGCATCAGGACAGGGCAATAATCCACCGCTCCTCATACTGTTAATGAGATGGGGTTTTGTCTCAGGAGGTAACAAAAATTCATTTTGATGCCCAAATCTTCATTCTTGTGGATATCTTCTGGTTTGAAAGCAAATAAATGAAACCTGCCAGGGTGGGGAGAGGATGGATTGAACAAAAAACACCACAATGGTCAGTTTGAGGGGAAAAACAGCCTTTGGGAATGAAAGTGGTGGAAGTTGTAGTGTGATCCTGGGAAAGCGAGAGGGACAAATACTTTTTTATTCCTTCTGGAGTGTTTTGGGTGGAATTAGGAGGCTTTTCTGTTTGGCTGTGTGAAGATGCATCTCTGCCTTTGCAGAACTGAGTTATAAAACCCTAGAGAATTCAGAGCTGGTTTTTGGATATTCTCAAGCCTACGCTGGAATAGACAAAGCTTAAGGCAAAACCTTGCCCAGTACCAGGCTTGTCCCATCCCATGAGAGTCCTTCCACCCCAAAGTCCAGTTTGCTGCCCAGCCCCCTGCTCTCCTGGCCTCTGGAAGCTGCTCCGGTGGGCAGGGGGAGGAGGTTGGCACAAGGGCAGTGCCAGCTGTCCCAAAGCCACCCCAGGCCCCGCTGGTTTGGAGAATATGGAGCCTTTCCCTCCTTCATCCTGAAGAAGAGTGTTTGGAGAAATCCCATCATCCCCCATGGCCTGGGGGTCAGCGTGTCCAGCTGGAGCAAACCTGAGCTGTCAGCCACAGTGTCCTGAGGAGATGCTGTCCCACAGGCCCTTGGTGGCCCTTCCCAGGCTGGGTCGTTAATTGTCTTAACACTAATTTTATTTTGGGAATCAACCCCTCCACAGCACTTGGCAGTTTTCTCCTTTCCCCTTCCCTCTCTCAGCTTTGCCTCCCCTTCCTTGTCCCCATGGTCAGGACAGGAGGTCAAGACAGCACAGACAGGCTCTTGGTGAAATATGAACAGGCAGGAATGTTTTAATCCCCTTTTTCCAGTATCTGACCAGGAGAAAGCATCACCCTGCTGCAATAATCCTGCTTGGTGCTCACCAGGGGCAACTCCTCTCCCATTTCTGGGTCACATATTCCACCTGCTGCATCTTTCCATGTGGGAAATGCCTCCTGTCACCTCACTGATTCCAGGGATGTTGTGGAGGAAGGAAAAGTGTTTCTGGGGATGTGCTGGGGACAGGAGCTGCTCTGCAACCGAGGTGGTCACACACAGCCAGGGAGGGGACGGGAGCTGGGTCCTGCTGCACTTGGAGCCTGGAGATGGAATCCACTGGGACACARCATTTACATCCTTGGGCRTGGAGCTGCTGCAGAGAGCCCAGAGGAGGCTCCAGGATGGGCAGAGGGATGGAGCAGCTCTGCTGGGAGGGAAGGCTGGGAGAGCTGGGATTGTTCACCTGGACAGGAGAAGTTTTGGGGTGACCTCAGTGTGACCTTGCAGGGCCTGAATGGACGACAAGAAACATGGAGAGAGACAATGGACAACGGCCTGGAGGGACAGGCTGAGGGGGAACAACTTCAAACTGCCAGAGGGCTGGGACAGATGGGATATTGGGAAGGAATTCTTCCCTGTGAGGGTGGGCAGGCCCTGGCACAGGGTGCCCAGAGAAGCTGTGGCTGCCCCTGGATCCCTGGCAGTGTCCAAGGCCAGGCTGGACATTG
>NW_026628147.1:0-2893 GCF_030028575.1 Malurus melanocephalus
TTCCAAAGAGAAGGAAATTGTTGCCTTGAAAGGCCAGTTTGTAATAATGACACAGACACGGTTAAGGGGATAAAAAGGTTTTACCTCAGTATTTGGGATCCCAGGTGCACAACTTGATGGCAGAATGCACCCCCGTGTACAGCACGGGTACAAGTTTTATAGGTATCAGGAATTAGCACATCTGTCTAGGATTCCCCAGTAAGAAACTTCACAAATGCAGTAATGTCCCCGTATTCTAATGAATCCTGGATGAGGTCAGAGCCCAGTTTACACAAGATGTTCTGGACAGAAGGCTTCACCCAAGGCTGAGCTCAGGTTTAAGATAGCACAGGGCACAGGCACACTGAGCCCTTCCTGAGGATGTTTGGTTTCTCTGCTTAGCAGAACTCCTAAACTGAGCTGGAATATCAGGCTCCAGGAATTACAAGCATGTGGACTGAGGGGTACAGGCCGATGCATAGAGGGTACAGAAGAATAAGAGGAAAAGCAAAAATCATCAGGCATCAAAATGACCCCGAAGGTGACACAACTGGTGGCACTTTGCCCTCCAGGAGGGGTTGTGCAGCCTGTCCAGCCTGGCAGAGCTGAGCTGCAGGAGCTGCACCTGCACTTGGCACTGCTCAATCGCTCCGTGCTTCCAAACCAAACTCAGCTCAGAATCAGTAAGGTCTAGGCACAGAAATGATTTGTCATGCTCAGCACTCCGTGCTAAATCACATTTATACCCTTTAATTCTCAATTGTAATCCTCTTTGGAATTTGCTTAATTGTTCGGCTTTTGAGAGCCGGGGGTCAGGTACAGGCACTGAGTGCTGAGTGAGAACTGCAGAGTGTGTCTGACTGTGCTGCTCATCTGAGAAGGGAGGCAGCTGGAAATGGCAAAGATGTTTTCAAAGAAAGCCCTCTGAAGCGTTGCTGGTTTATTGTTGTTTCCATCTATCTGATTTTCCCTGGCACAGGAAAGGCCTGGTGATTGCTGCTCCTGCCTGGGGGGGAACTCATCATTCCTACACTGCTTTGTAGGGTTTTAGAACACAACAGACTCTGGAGCTGGCTCTTGCCTGTCTAAACACCCTGGAAATGACAACAGGATCTGCTCTGTCCTCAGGGGTCCAGTGCCATATCCAAAATAAACCCCCCAGAAAGCTCCCCTCAGGGTATCTGCAATCCCACAATCACACAGCAGTGCAAACCAAAGGGTAAAGGGTCTCTCTTGGATCTCCTTGTACCGGGTATGGATCTGAGGGGACAAAAATGTGATTTACCTGCAGCCTTAAGAGCCAGCAATCGTGCTGAAGTGGGACCCTGCTTCTGCTGAGCTGGGTTCAGTTCTTGGTTTACAAACAGCTGGCTGTGATTTATGAACAGGGAATAGAGCAGAATTCCATTACCATCAGCACAGCACAGTTTCACAGCAGTAGCACTGGGGAACGTGGCTCTCTTTTCCATTTGTGAATACAGGATATTCCTCCTCCTTTGCATATGTGTTTGAAGCTGTATTTTACTCAGATCTACTATGGAAGAAGAACTGAGCTTCATGTCACCTCTTGTTTGTAAATAAATTTTTTAAAAGAGGAAAATTTTCAGTGGATGCTGTGAGAAATCCCTGCCTCAATGGGAACTCCACTAAGGAAACAGTTCATGAATCCAATCCCCTTAATTCGTGCACTCCCTCACTTTTCAGCATTGCCACTATTCACTTGCACACCGTGTAGCCTTAATGATTTTAGCTTACATTTATACTACATGCTTCTATTTATAAATGGTTTATAAGGGAGACTAATCAATATTTAATAGACATTTTAAGTGTGCAGCAGACACGAGCAGCATCTGTTAGAGAAGGTCAAAGGCACATCGATAGCAGGGTTACAAACACCTCTGAGCTCTGACTGCCAAATAACCCACGGGGCCAAGAGGATTCTGGAACAATATTAATAGCAAGTTATCCAATTAGTAGCAGTTTCATTAATAACAGAGTCTTTGTAAACTATTTTAAATGAAATCCAATTATGCAGGGAAGCGATTCCCAGCAATTCCTGGAGGTGAGGTGACCAATCCTTTAATGAGAATTAGGGACAAATCCCTGGGTTAGGATTTTAAAGGCCACTCTTCTCCCCAAAGCTTGCACTAATACTGTAACATTTCCAATGCAAACACCATTACAGAGTTATTCTGGGATTTGGGCATTTTATCATCCATCCTGAGGGTTAAATTCTGCTCCAAGACATAAATTCAAGTCTCACGGGAGCTGCTTGCAGTGCATATCTGAGCGTGTAGGAGGCCACAACTTCGCCTTTTTATTTACAGAACCATTAATTAAATTACTGCAATTAAATATCAAATCAAATTGCATTAAGATAACATTAAGCACACAGGAAGTCAGAATCAGAACTTGCATTAGGGTTAATGGGAGCTGTACGTGGATAGTTTTTAATGCACCTCTCTCTAAACCTGATCCCAAAGGATGCAGCTGACATACACAAAACCAACGCTTTATGCAAATATTCTTCCACAATGTCCTAGTTTTTGCACCATTTCCAATTGTTTGTGTGGGTTTCCTGCTATTTTCCTCTTCAGGCAAGTTCCCAGAAGCGAGATGGAAGAGCTTTATAAATGGCAGCTTCTGATCAGCTCAGAGCAGTTGAGAACCACAAAATTCCCAACCTGCAATTAGTCTGCAGGGCACAAGCTTCGATAACAAATCCACCTGAAATTGTGAATTTTCTACTTTATTTTCAATCTAACTCTTTTCTAATTAACTGTAATAGAGATTTCTGACCAAAAAAAAAAAAAATAATAAATGAAGTCAAGGGAATATAAACCCCTATTTTCTTCACTGTCACAGCCACAGAAGTGACCACCAGCTGCACCCAGCAAATCCCAGCAGGCAGAGG
>NW_026628148.1:0-2889 GCF_030028575.1 Malurus melanocephalus
CTTTCGGCGTGGGCGGGGTTTTGCATTGATTGACAGCACAATAAACCAATCAAACGTTTGATAGCGGTGATTGACAGCAGCTTCAGCCAATCAGCGCGCGTTTATTGCTGTAAATGCGAGAAAACTGCGGCACGCGGCGGATCCGGAGCGGCAAAAATTCCCAAAAATTTGGGAATTTATGGGGAAGGGGGAAACTGAGGCACGGCGAGAATTCCACAGGAAAATTCCCAAAATTCAGCGATTTTGGGAGATTTTTTGTACCTTTGTGGAGGGAAACTGAGGCACGGAGTGGTTCTGTGGGAAAAAAATCCCAAAATTCCCAAAAATCCCAAAATTTCTGCGATTTTGGGGGGGATTTTGTACCTTCCTGGAGGGAAACTGAGGCACGGGGACAATTCCTGACCCAAAATCCCGAAATTCCCACAGATTTTTTCCGGGATTTTTCCCAAATTCCTGGAATTTTCGGGGCCTTACTTTCCTGGGGAAACTGAGGCACGGGGGCAAATCCTGACCCCAAATTCCCGAAATTTTCTGGGATTTTCACCGGGATTTTTCCCATTTTCAGGGAAACTGAGGCACGGGCGTACCTTCCTGGGGAAACTGAGGCACGGAAGCGATTTTCCCCTCCAAAATCCTTAAATTCCCACGGATTTTCACCGGGATTTTCCCCATTTTCATGTAAAATAAAGCCCCAGGACCCCCTGGGAAACGATCCTTGGGGAAACTGAGGCACCGGGGCAAATCCTGACCCCAAATCCCCAAATTTCCATGGATTTTCACCGGGATTTTTCCCATTTTTCATGTAAACCAAGGTCCAGGGACCATTTCCACCTCCAAAATCCCCAAATTTTCACGGGGATTTTTCCCTTTTTTGGGGAAACTGAGGCACGGGCGTACCTTCCTGGGGAAACTGAGGCACGGGGACAATTTCCCACCTAAAATCCCGAAATTCCCATGGATTTTCACCGGGATTTTTCCCTTTTCCAGGGAAACTGAGGCACGGGGACATATCCTGACCCCAAATCCCCAAAATCCCATGGATTTTCACCGGGATTTTTCCCATTTTCTTGTAAAATAAAACCCCAATTTCCCCCAAAATCCCCCAAAATCGCCCCAAATCACCCCCCGACACTTCCACTCCCGTTGCCCCCGAACTGCGCCCGCTCCAGCAGGTCCTTGTAGGGCAGCTCGGGCATCGCCATCCTCCCGCAGCGCTCCCTCTCCTCCCCCTGCAGCCCCTCCCGGAGCGCGAAGCCCAAAATCCTCCCCCCTCCCGGGGGCTGGAACGGCCGCAGCTCCGCGGCCGCGATGGATTTGGGGGGGACGGGACCCCCTCCCTTTAAACACTTCCCTGCCAGGACCCGCCGCCGCTCCCGCAGCTCCTCCGCCTCTTTCCGCAGCCGCGCGATCCCGAATTTCTCCGCTTTCACCCAAAACGAGCGGTTAAAATGCGAATAAAGCGCCCAATCCAGGGAATTCCAAGCGCGCAGACGCCGCGTTTGCTCCGCGGAAATTCGGGAACGGCCGCGATCCCGGGAATTGTGAGCGAAGGAATCCACGGAAAAACGCGGCCAGCAAAGTTCGTGCCGCAACAAAACCAAAGATTCGTCAAAATTTTCCGCCAGCAGAACCAGCGGGAAAATCCTCTCCAAATTTTGTAAAATTCCCGGGATTTTTTGGGGTTCCACGGGATCCGGGAGGCCGAAATCGAACCATTGGAGGTTTCGCGCGTAGTGATTTCCGCGGATTCCCGGGCGGAAAAAGCGCCACGGGGAGGAGAGGAACGCGTCCAGCGATGGAGAGTTCCGGAACGCGGGAGCGGCAGCGCGGAAATACGAGAAGGAGGATTCGCCCAAAGTGCCCGGGTCCCGCACGATCGAGAAGTAGAAGCTGTCGTTGGGCATCACGCGCTGGACCTGAAAAAGAAAAAAATAAATAAAAATTTAAAAAAAAAAAAAAATCTGATTTTTTTCGGATTTTTTTCGGGCTTTTTTCTGATTTTTTTCGGATTTTTTCGGTGACTTTTTACGGATTTTTAATGGATTTTTCCTGTTTTTTTTGTGCTTTTTTTTGATTTTTTAAAAAAAATCCACAAAAAATCACCTGAAAACTCAAGAAAATCTAAAAAAAATCTCAAACAAACCCAAAAATTCACTTTTTTCCCCCAAAATCCAAATATAAAGTTTTAATCTAAAAAACCCTCAAAAAATAATGTAAAAAAAAAATTGTATGGCTAAAAAAATCCCATTTTTTCACCTAAAAAATCCCATTTTTATGGTTAAAAAATCCCATTTTTTCACCTAAAAAAACCCATTTTTTCGCCTAACAACCCCATTTTTTCACCAAATTTTTTTTTTAAATTTTAAATTTTTTCCCAAATTCCCCATTTTTCCCCCCAAAACTGACCTCGGAGAGGTTGAAGCGCATGTGGTGGCAGATGATGTCGAAGGTGCGGCCGGGCCGGAAGCCGCGCACGCGCTCGGCGCGGAAGGGGGAGGGGTAACCGAACTGGTAACGGTGGGGGAGGGCGAAGCGCAGCTGTCGCGATTCCCCGTATCGCGATAGAACGTTCACCACGCTGGAGCCGCCCGTCTTGTGCGTCTTGAGGAAAACCACGTGAGAGCGAGGCCGGCACGGGGTGTGGCCAGAGGGGGGCGGGGCCGAGCTGGGGGGCGGGGCATAGTCAGTATCGCGATATCGAGCACCAAAATCGCGATATTTCACTCCCAAATCGCGATATTTGCCCCAAAAACCTCAAAAATCCCACTTATATCGCGATATTGCACACCCAAATCGTGATATTTCACACCCAAATTGCGATATTTCACACCCATGTCGCGATATCGCCCCCAAAATCCCGGTATTTGTACCCAAAATCCCATTTAAATC
>NW_026628149.1:0-2828 GCF_030028575.1 Malurus melanocephalus
CTCACCCCACAGAATCGCTCCCAGCGCCAGCAGCTCCATCCCGGGGTGGGTGCGGGGCCCCGGCCCGGGGGGGTCCCTTTATGGCCGCCCCTCCCCCCCCCAATTAGCGGGGCGGGGGTGGGGGAGGGGCGAGGCCCGGCCCAGGAATGTGGGGCGCCCGCCCCCGCCCCCCAATTATGGCCACCCCAAAAGGGGGCCCCGCCCCCACCTCTGCCCCACTGACCCGGCCCGGGGCGGGTTTGGGGTCGGAGGAGTTCCGGCCCCACGGATTTGGGGTCAAAACCACGGGTTTGGGGTCAAAACCACGGGTTTGGGGTCATTTGGGGTCAGCCCCACGGATTTGGGGTCTCAGCCCCATAGATTTGGGGTCAATTCTTGTACAGCCCCATTGATTTGGGGTCAGCCCCACGGATTTGGGGTCACTCATGGTCCAGCCCCACAGATTTGGGGTCTCCAGAATCTCTGCCCCATAGATTTGGGGTCAAAACCACGGATTCGGGGTCATTTGAGTCATTGCCCCATAGATTTGGGGTCAATTCTGTCACAACCCCACAGATTTGGGGTTTCTGCCCCATAGATTTGGGGTCAGCCCCACGGATTTGGGGTCAATTCTGTCACAGCCCCATAGATTTGGGGTCAAACCCACGGATTTGGGGTCATTTGGGTCCCAGCCCCACAGATTTGGGGTCAGCGAAGTTCCAGCCCCACAGATTTGGGGTCAGTTCTGTCACAGCCCCACTGATTTGGGGTCTCTTCCCCATTGATTTGGGGTTTCTGCCCCATGGATTTGGGGTCTCAGCCCCACAGATTTGGGGGTCATTGAGTCATTGCCCCACGGATTTGGGGTCAGCCCCATTGATTTGGGGTTTCTGCCCCATAGATTTGGGGTCACTCATGGCCCGGCCCCATGGATTTGGGGTCACTCAAGTCCCAGCCCCACAGATTTGGGGTCATTTCGGGTCAGCCCCACGGATTTGGGGTCTCCAAAGTTCCGGCCCCACAGATTTGGGATCAATTCTGTCACAGCCCCATAGATTTGGGGTCAAACCCATGGATTTGGGGTCTTTTTCGTCATTGCCCCACGGATTTGGGGTCAATTCTGTCACAGCCCCATTGATTTGAGGTTTCTGCCCCATAGATTTGGGGTCAGCCCCATGGATTTGGGATCACTTGGGTCATTGCCCCACAGATTTGGGGTCTACAGAGTTCTGGCCCCACAGATTTGGGGTCACTCGAGTCTCTGCCCCATGGATTTAGGGTCAGCCCCATGGATTTGGGGTCATTTGAGTCATTGCCCCACGGATTTGGGGTCTCCAAAGTTCTGGCCCCACAGATTTGGGGTCAGCCCCATTGATTTGGGGTCTCCACAGTCTCAGCCCCATTGATTTGGGGTTTCTGCCCCATAGATTTGGGGGTCACTCGAGTCATGGTCCCATAGATTTGGGGTCAAAACCACGGATTTGGGGTCATTTGGGTCATTGCCCCACGGATTTGGGGTCAATTCTGTCACAGCCCCACAGATTTGGGGTCTCAGCCCCACAGATTTGGGATCTCCAGAATCTCTGCCCCATAGATTTGGGGTCAAACCCATGGATTTGGGGTCTCAGCCCCACGGATTTGGGGTCAATTCTTGTACAGCCCCATTGATTTGGGGTTTCTGCCCCATAGATTTGGGGTCTCCAGAATCTCTGCCCCATTGATTTGGGGTCACTCATGGCCCGGCCCCACAAATTTGGGGTCAGGCCCACGGATTTGGGGTCAATTCTGTCACAGCCCCACTGATTTGGGGTCTCTTCCCCATTGATTTGGGGTTTCTGCCCCATAGATTTGGGGTCCCCACAGTCTCTGCCCCACAGATTTGGGGTCACTCATGGCCCGGCCCCACAGATTTGGGGTCATTTGAGTCACAGCCCCACAGATTTGGGGCTCACTCGAATCTCTGCCCCACAGATTTGGGGTCAGCCCCACGGATTTGGGGTCTACAGAGTCTCTGCCCCATAGATTTGGGGTCAAACCCATGGATTTGGGGTCATTTGAGTCACAGCCCCATTGATTTGGGGTCTCAGCCCCATTGATTTGGGGTCTCCAGAATCTCTGCCCCATAGATTTGGGGTCACTCGAGTCACGGCCCCACAGATTTGGGGTCTCCAAAGTCTCTGCCCCACAGATTTGGGGTCAGCCCCACGGATTTGGGGTCCAAAGAGTCTCTGCCCCATAGATCAGGGCCCCCGTGTTTGTGCCCCACACATTTGGGGCTTCCCCACGTTCCTGCCCCACAGATTTGGGGTCTCTGCCCCATAGATTGGAATTTGACCATCCCAGCCCCATAGATTTGAGTTTTTCCCGTCCCTGCCCCACAGATTCGGGGTCTCCTTGGTCTCAACCCCACAGATTTGGGATTTCCCATTGCAGCCCCACAGATTTGGGGTCTCTGCCCCATAGATTGGATTTTCCCCCTCCCAGCCCCATAGATTTCGGCTCCCTCCATTCCTGCCCCACAGATTTGGGGTCTCCTTGGTCTCTGCCCCACATATTTGGGGTTTTTCCCATCCCGGCCCCACAGATTTGGGTTCCCCCAATCCCAGCCCCATAAATTTGGGGTCTCTGCCCCATAGATTGGATTTTTACCATCCCTGCCCCACAGATTTGGGATTTCCCATCCCAGCCCCACAGATTTCGGCTCCCCCCATTCCTGCCCCACACATTTGGGGTTTTTCCCGTCCCAGCCCCACAGATTTGGGGTCCGAAACGTTTCTGCCCCACAGATTTGGGGTTTCTGCCCCATAGATTGGATTTTTACCACCTCTGCCCCACATATTTGGGGTTTT
>NW_026628150.1:0-2885 GCF_030028575.1 Malurus melanocephalus
GCCCCTCCCCCCCCTGCTGGTGGCCATGGCCTCCCTGGGACCCCCCGGAGCGCTCGCGGCACCCCCGGCCCGCGGTGAGTGACCAATGACCACTGAGTGACCGTCTGTGTGTCTGTCCGTCCGTGTGTCTGTCTGTGTGTCTGAGTGACCAATGAGTGACCACAGTGACCATTGAGTGTCCGTCTGTCTGTCTGTGTGTCCGAGTGTCCATCTGTGTGTCTGTCTGAGTGACCACTGAGTGACCACTGAGTGTCCATCTGTCTGTCTGAGTGTCCATCTGTCCGTGTGTCTGTCCGAGTGTCCATCTGTGTGTCTGTGTGTCCATCTGTCCGTGTGTGTGTCTGAGTGACCAATGACCATTGAGTGACCATTGTGACCATTGAGTGTCTGTGTGTCCGTGTGTCCATCCGTGTGTCCGAGTGTCCGTGTGTCTGTCCGAGTGACCACTGACCATTCAGTGACCATTGTGTGTCTGTGTGTCTATCCGTGTGTCCATCCGTGTGTCTGTGTGTCTGACCGTGTGTCTGAGTGACCACTGAGTGACCATTCGAGTGTCTGTGTGTCCATCTGTCTGTGTGTCTGTCTGTGTGTCCGAGTGTCCGAGTGTCTGTGTGTCTGTCTGTCTGAGTGACCACTGAGTGACCATTGAGTGACCATCTGAGTGTCCATCTGTCCGTGTATCCGTCCGTGTGTCTGTCCGTGTGTCCGTGTGTCTAAGTGACCGCTGAGTGACCGTCCGTGTGTGTGTCTGTGCGTCTGTCCGTGTGTCCGAGTGTCCGTGTGTCTGTGTGTCTGAGTGACCACTGAGTGACCATCCGTGTGTCTGAGTGTCCGTCTGTCCGTGTGTCAATCTGTGTGTCTGTGTGTCTGAGTGACCAATGAGTGACCGCTGAGTGACCATCTGTCTGTCTGTCCGTGTGTCCATCTGTGTGTCTGTCCGAGTGACCACAGTGACCATTGAGTGACCATTGAGTGACCATCTGTCTGTCTGTCCGTGTGTCTGTCTGTCCGTGTGTCTGTGTGTCCGTGTGTGTGTGTCTGTCTCAGTGACCACAGTGACCACAGTGACCATTGAGTGACCATTGAGTGTCTGTGTGTCCGTGTGTCCGAGTGTCTGTGTGGCTGTCTGAGTGACCACTGAGTGACCATCTGTCTATCTGTCCGTGTGTCCGTGTGTCTGTCTGTGTGTCCGAGTGACCAATGAGTGACCACAGTGACCATTGAGTGACCATTGAGTGTCCGTCTGTCCGTGTGTCCATCTGTGTGTCCGTGTGTCTGTCCGTGTGTCCATCTGTGTGTCCGTGTGTCTGTCCCAGTGACCACAGTGACCATTGAGTGTCCATCTGTCCGTGTGTCCGTGTGTCCATCCGAGTGTCTGTTTGTCTGTCTGTCCGAGTGACCACAGTGACCATTTGAGTGTCCGTCTGTCCGTCCGTGTGTCTGTGTGTCCATCTGTCCATCTGTCCGTGTGTCTGTGTGTCTGTCCGTGTGTCTGTCCGAGTGACCACAGTGACCATTGAGTGACCATTGACTGTCTGTGTGTCCATCTGTCTGTCTGTCTGTGTGTCCGTGTGTCCGTGTGTCCGTGTGTCTGTCTGTCTGTCTGTCTGAGTGACCACAGTGACCATCGAGTGACCATTGGGTGTCCATCTGTCTGTCCGTCTGTCCGTGTGTCCATCTGTGTGTCTGAGTGACCACAGTGACCATTGAGTGACCATTGTGTGTCCGTCTGTCCGTCCGTGTGTCTGTCTGTGTGTCTGTGTGTCTGTCTGTCTGAGTGACCAATGAGTGACCACAGTGACCATTGAGTGACCATCTGTCTGTGTGTCCGTGTGTCCGAGTGTCTGTGTGTCTGTCTGTCTGTGTGTGTGTCTGAGTGACCAATGAGTGACCATTGAGTGACCATTGGGTGTGCGTCTGTTCGTCCGTGTGTCTGTCTGTGTGTCCATCTGTCTGTGTGTCCGTGTGTCTGTGTGTCTGTGTGTCTGAGTGACCACAGTGACCAATGGCTGACCATTGAGTGTCCGTCTGTCCGTCCGTGTGTCTGTGTGTCCATCTGTCCGTGTGTCCGAGTGTCTGTCCGTGTGTCTGTCTGTCCGTGTGTCCGTGTGTCTGAGTGACCAATGAGTGACCACAGTGACCATTGGGTGACCGTCTGTCCGTGTGTCTGTGTGTCCATCTGTCTGTGTGTCCATCTGTCTGCCTGTGTGTCTGAGTGACCATTGGGTGACCAATGAGTGACCGTCTGTCTGTCCGTGTGTCCATCCGTGTGTCTGTCTGTGTGTCTGAGTGACCACTGAGTGACCACAGTGACCATTGGGTGACCATTCGAGTGACTGTCTGTCTGTCTGTGTGTCTGTGTGTCCGTGTGTCCGAGTCTCCATCTGTCCATCTGTCCGAGTGTCTGTGTGTCTGTGTGTCTGAGTGACCACTGACCATTGAGTGACCGTCTGTCTGTGTGTCTGTGTGTCCATCTGTCCGTGTGTCCGAGTGACCATTGAGTGACCATTGAGTGTCCGTCTGTCCAAGTGTCCGTGTGTCTGAGTGACCACTGAGTGACCACTGAGTGACCACTGAGTGTCCGTCTGTGTGTCTGTCTGTGTGTCCATCCGTGTGTCCGTGTGTCCGTCCGTGTGTCCGTGTGTCTGTGTGTCTGTCCCAGTGTCCGTGTGTCCGAGTGTCCGTGCGTCCGTCCGTGTGTCCGGTCTTTATCTCTTATCTGTTATCTGTTATGTGTTGTCGGTTATCAGTTATCAATTATCGGTTATCGGTTATCAATTATCGGTTATCTGTTATCGGTTATCGGTTATCAATTATCGGCTATCGGTTATCAGTTATCGGTTATCAATTACTATTGGTTATCAATTATCGGTTATCAATTATCG
>NW_026628151.1:0-2876 GCF_030028575.1 Malurus melanocephalus
GGAAACCCGTGAGTGCGCCCAGAAGAAGCACCTCGAAGAAGCGCTCCGGATTCGGGAAGAAGCGCCTGGAAGAAGTGTTCCGGGATCAAGAATCACCTGGATGAGCGGGCAGCAACCGAGGCTGCAGGACCGATCCCAGCTTTGGGGATGCTCGCACACCYGCAGGAGGATGGAGGCTCTTGTGAAGGTGATAAATCAAGTGCGCGCGCAATGGGGAATAGACTGTAAAGAAAAGGATTTTACCCTCGCTATTGTGAGATTATTAAAATCGGGGTCATTGACCGTCCGATAGAAATCATCCACCCTGAATCGTGGGATAGATGCACAAATGTGCTTGAAGAAGCYCATGTCTTTGGGCTCAGGGAAATATTTAAAAGCTTGGGGGAAAGTTGTAAGAGCCCTCCAGAAAGCAATCCAGGAACAGGAAACCTGGAGAGCGGTGGGAAACTGCTTGCTGGCTACCCCAAAGCTGGCACCCACCAACAGCACCCCCACCATGTAAAAATCAATCCAAAGGACCATGCTGGTCCTGTGGAAGGAAAGGGCATCTTGCCAAGGACTGTAAATCTAAAGCCCAGGGAAATGGGATGGGGAGAGGGCACCAGGGCCGCGCATGGCCCTCTCCCACTTGGAACACGAGGCGGCCCAATTATGTCAACCTTCAATGGGGTGAAGTACTCCCAAACCCACCGCTTCCTCGGGAGGCGACCAGCTTTATGTTACAGCCGACCACCCAATTGAATCCATCTTTGTCCCAGGGACAGCAAGAACCATCCCTTGGGGACAGAACCCCAGAGTGGCCCTTGCACTGAAGAGGGATAACCYGCCAGTGGTGCGAGGGACTTGTTCTCTCTAGAATGCCTCGGATAGCACCACCATTAACGTTTCCTTCTTGGTTAATACCAGAGCAGACGTCACCGTTATCCCGGATGCAGTTTGGCCCTTGCACTGGAAATCAGAAGATGTCCCCAAGGTGGGTGGAGTTGGGGGACTAAGCCGAGCCAGAAAAAGCACTCAATTGGCAGCAATAACACTCTATACGAAAAAGGGACCCGAAAAAACTCTTACTCTCTTCCCATACGTTATGTCCGGAGTCCCATCACTGCTGGGAAGGGATGCTTTAGCTCAGTTAAAAGTTAGGGTGACAAATTTATGGTAAGGGCCACTGCCGCACACCCGCCTCCACCAATCAAACTAACCTGGAAGTCATCCGATCCAGTGTGGGTCGAACAGTGGCCCTTGACCAAGCCTCGAAGGGATGCTCTACTCGATTTAGTCRACCGTGAACTACCTTGGGGCCATATCGAGCCCTCTACTAGCCCATGGAACACTCCAGTATTTGTGATACCAAAACAAAATGGCRAAAACTTCGAAATCAAGTTAGCAAAAACAGTGAGGAAAAAGCTAATGAAAACTGTGAGTTTTTGTTTACAGGATTACATCATTGGACATCCCTGTAAACATCCCTGTAACCCGTACACCACAGTGCCAAAAGAGGACGACAAGCCAGCGAACACCCAGTCTACATGCAGAACCACTGCAGAGGCGAGATCTAAACAACAACATAACAGCCCCCCTTCACTGGGTGACAGGGGGCTACGATTTTGTGTGATCCTACTCTTGGGGTTTGTGACGTCATCTAGTGGGTCTGGCTCATATGAGCACCAGCCATGGGAATGGGTGCTGATGAGTTGGGAGGCCCAGAAAGTAATACAGAAAATCGTTACCCCAGGGCCCCCTAGCTTCCAGACCAAACTCTGTGACTTAGCCCCAGTAGACCCCTGCTTCCGCGATGCGAGCTATTATATATGTCCCAGTTCTAACCCGGGAAGGCCTTATTGTAACTCCCCTGGCCATTACTATTGTGCCTATTGGGGGTGTGAGACTATAGCTTAAGACTGGGAAGCAGGGCCAGACAGATATTTGAAAGTGGGATGGGGACCTTATGGATGTGTTAACCCCCCTAAAGATCCCCTAAGACCGGGATTTGCAGCGACCCATGGGACTATTAAGAATTGGTGCCTATATCTTCCATTAAATGTGACCAACGAAAATGACTCGGGATGGATAATCGGAAAAACCTGGGGCCTCAGATTCTGGGAGTCTGGCAGAGATAGTGGGAGAACATTTACTATCAAAAAGCGGGAGATAAAAAACAGTACTGCCATTGGTCCCAATGCAATGGTCAAAAGTAATGGCAGACAAGGAAAAAACAGCCTGCCAATCCCTACACCTATTCTGGTCAGTTCCCTGCCTACTAGGCAAGTACTTCCCTCAACTGGACCGAATGCAGAACCTCACCAATTGCCCGACAGGCCATTTTTTGACATGTTAGATGCCACCTTTCATTCACTAAATCAATCAAATCCGGGCTTTACAAACTCTTGCTGGTTATGTTATGATGTGTACCCACCCTTTTATGAGGGCATTGCTCTTAATGCTTCCTTTGACTATTCATCAGACAGCAACCCAAGCAAGTGTAGGTGGGACACACCCTGAAAGGGAATCACCTTAAGTCAAGTCAGAGGCCAAAGCACATGCTTTGGTAACACCACTCTAACAAAATGGGACAATGCTGTATGCGCGAACACCGTCGCAATCGACAAAACCTATAAATGGGCCATCCCATCCGCACCGGGAATGTGAATCTGCCATCAATCGGKGGTAACGCCCTGTGTGTCCCTTGAGCTGTTTAAGGATTCTGCTGACTTTTGTGTGCAAATTTTGATTGTTCCCAGGGTCCTATATCACCAAGAGGAGGAGATATACTATTACTGGGAGGAAACCAATAGCAAGCTTCATAAAAGAGGATTATTAACAGCCGTCACTATCGCAACACTGCTCGGTTTGGGAGTGGCCAGCACGACCAGGGGTGT
>NW_026628152.1:0-2925 GCF_030028575.1 Malurus melanocephalus
ATTGTGTTCTCCTCCCTCTCATTGTGTTCTCCTCCCTCTCATTGTGTTCTCCTCCCTCTCATTGTGTTCTCCTCCCTCTCATTGTGTTCTCCTCCGGCTGTGTTTTTCTTCCTCTCATTGTGTTCTCCTCTCTCCCTCTGTGTTGTCCTCCCTCCCGTTGTGTTCTCCTCCTGTTGTTTCTCCTCCCTCTGTGTTCTCCTCCCTCTGTGTTCTCCTCCTGTTGTGTTCTCCTCCCGTTGTTTCTCCTCCTGCTGTGTTTTCCTCCCTCTCTCTGTGTTCCTCTCCCTCCCGTTGTGTTCTCCTCTCTCCCGTTGTGTTCTCCTCCTGTTGTGTTCCTCTCCCTCCCGTTGTGTTCTCCTCTCTCCCGTTGTGTTCTCCTCTCTCCCGTTGTGTTCTCCTCCTTCCCTCTGTGTTCCCCTCCCATTGTGTTCCTCTCTCTCCCGTTGTGTTCTCCTCTCTCCCGTTGTGTTTTCGTCCCTCCCGCTGTTTTTCTCCCGTTTTGTTCTCCTCCCCCCCGTTGTGTTTTCCTCCCATTGTGTTCTCCTCCCATTGTTTCTCCTCTCTCCCTCTGTGTTCTCCTCTCTCCCGTTGTGTTCTCCTCTCTCCCATTGTGTTTTTCTCCTGCTGTGTTCTCCTCCCATTGTATTCTCCTCTTGTTGTGTTCTCCTCCCTCCCGTTGTGTTTTTCTTCCTCCCTCTGTTTTCCTCTCTCTCTCCTGTTGTGTTCTCCCGTTGTTCTCCTCCTGTTGTTTCTCCTCCCGCTGTTTTTTTCTCCCTCCCTCTGTGTTTTCCTCCCGTTGTGTTCTCCTCCCTCCCGTTGTGTTTTCCTCCCATTGTGTTTTTCTCCCTCCCGTTGTGTTCTCCTCTCTCCCTCTGTGTTCTCCTCCCTCTCATTGTGTTCTCCTCCTGTTGTTTCTCCTCCCCCCCATTGTGTTCTCCTCCCTCTGTGTTCTCCTCCTGTTGTGTTTTTCTCCCGTTGTGTTCTCCTCCCTCTGTTTTCTCCCTCCCTCTGTGTTCTCCTCCCGTTGTTTCTCCTCCCTCCCGTTGTATTTTCCTCCCTCCCGTTGTGTTCTCCTCTGATTGTGTTCTCCTCCCGTTGTTTCTCCTCCTGCTGTGTTTTCCTCCCTCTCTCTGTGTTCTCCTCCCTCCCGTTGTGTTTTCCTCTCATTGTGTTCCCCTCCCGTTGTTTCCCCTCCCTCAGGCCCGCGTGGAGCGCATGGAGCAGTTCCAGAAGGAGAAGGAGGAGCTGGATAAAGGCTGCCGCGAGTGCAAACGGAAACTCGCCGAGTGCCAGAAGAAAATGAAGGAGCTGGAATTGGCCGAGCCGGAGAGCGGCAAAGGGGAGCTGGAGAAGCTCCAGGCCGAGGCTCAGCAGCTGAAAAACGAGGAGAAAAGTTGGGAGAACAAACTGGAGGAGCTGCGGAAGAAGGAGAAGAACATGCCCTGGAACGTGGACACGCTCAGCAAGGACGGCTTCAGCAAGGTGGGTGTGGGGCAAACCCCTCCTCTGTGCCCCCCTCACATTCCCTGAGGATCCCCCCAAAAAATATTCCACGTTTTCCTGCCCTTCCCCAGAGCGTTTTCAACGTGAAACCCGAGGAAAAGGAGGAGACGGAAGAGCAGAAGGAAAAGAAACACAAAACTTTTGTGGAGCGATACGAGAAGCAGATTAAACATTTTGGTGAGTGTTTGAGGGGGGTTTGGGGGCACCTTTTTAGGGTTTTCCAACTTTGGGAACCCCTCCTGGGTGTTGGGAGCAGCTGGGAATTCCCTCACTGTGCTGGAAAATCGAGGATTTTATGCGTTTTTCCCATTTTTTTCCTGTAGAAGCACAATTTAGAGGGATTTTTATTAAACCTTTATTAATCCCTTTTCTCCCCAGCATTTTCCCAGTGGGATTTGGAGCACAATCCTCAATGAAGGAATGAAAATCCTCCCTTTTTTTTTTCAGGAATGCTGAGGCGTTGGGATGACAGCCAGAAATACCTCTCAGATAACCCTCACCTGGTGTGTGAGGAGACAGCCAACTACCTGGTCATCTGGTGCATCGACCTGGAGGTGGAGGAGGTGAAAATTGGGGAGAAATCGGGGGAAATTTCATTCTCCAGGCTGGAATTGCTTTGTCCTCACCTTTTCCTGTTAAAAAGGGAGGGAATTGGGGAATTAGAGGGTTGATAAAATAGGAAAAGATCTTTAAAATCATCCCATAATGGCACCCACACATTCCTTGAGGAGAGGGGTTCACCCCCAGACCCCCCATTCCTGCAGCTCCAGGGTTTTCCTGGGATGAGGAGCCACAAAATTKGGAAATTTGGGAATAATTTGGGTTCAGAAAGATCTTTAAGACAATCCASTCCTGCTGARTYTCACCCCATTGGCCCCAACGCATCAATCCGGGGATTCCTTCCTCCAAATCATCATTTTCACGCTGAAAAGGGGTTTGAGCTGAGCAGGGAAATTGGGGAATTTTGGGATTTTCACCCCGTTTTCCCCACAGAAACACGCGCTGATGGAGCAGGTGGCTCACCAGACCATCGTCATGCAGTTCATCCTGGAGCTGGCCAAGAGCCTCAAGGTGGATCCCAGGGCCTGCTTCCGGCAGTTTTTCACCAAAATCAAGGTAAAAATCCCACCTGGACACCCCAAAATCCCTCCCAAGGCCGAGCAGAGCCCGATTTCCACAGATTCAACCTCAAAATTTTTATTGGAGTTTGTCCAGGAGGTTGTGGCAGAGGGGAGGGGAAGGGTTGGGGTGGGATTGGGGTTTGGGGTTGCAATTGGGGCTTCAGGGAGTGGAAATGGGGGTGCAGGACCCCCCTGGAGGCACAACTCAGCCCCAATTCCCCCTTTTTTACCCCCAAATCCTCCCCTTCTCTCCAGGACGGGAGGAGACAGAGCTGGGTGATCCCAGGGGTGGATTTGGGAT
>NW_026628153.1:0-2844 GCF_030028575.1 Malurus melanocephalus
CTCTGGAGCTGATGAAGAATCAGTATTTATGGCTGCTCAGGGCTGCCAGCATTAAGAGTTTGATCACATTTGATCACAGCAGGTTTAAGAGGAGCTGAGCAGAAACCAGGTTCTGAATTTTAAGTGACACCACAATTGAAGGTTTATATTGTGGTGAATTTAAACAACTCTCTGTATCAGCCCAAATCAGACAGATAATCCCTTGTGGAACTGCAGTTGTGTCAAACTGCCCTTCTAATTTCCTGCTGAGACACAAATTTCCCCTTTGGAGGGGTAATTCCTGTATTCCTGATCCCAGCCCCTGGAGCTGAAACTCCAAGAGCTTTCCTGCTGCCATGGCCACAGTTTGCTAAAGCCAGGCCTAGGCAAGCTGCACCTGATGTGTTATGCATTAAAAACATACTGTACTCCACGTGTTAGGAAAGGCTTCTCAGCTGGGAACAGATTAATCTGGGCTCAAATGCTGTACTCAGCCTCACAGCTCAAATCTGATGAGTTATCAGATGTACAAACTGGAGGGGATAAATTCTTACAGGTTAAGAAAACCCCTCAGCAGGTGAGTTTGAATCTGCCAGGGAAGATCTGATAAGAGAATTCTGATCAGGAGGGTCTCTGGTTCTCCCAAAAAGGGACAGCTCAAACAGGGGCTGATGAATTAAAGCATGAATTAAATGCTTTGTGCTGAATAAAACCATGGAACCAGCCTGGTTTGGGCTGGGAGGGACTTTCCATTATCCCAGAGTGCTCCAAGCCCCATCCAGCCTGGTTTGGGCATTTCCAGAGATCCAGGGCAGCCATCCCAAATAATTTTAAATCCCAGTAATTCATAATCAACCCCAATGCTGATTTCTGCTTTGCAGTTTAAATATCAAGGGACTGAAATACAGCTGTCAGGAAACAAAATCCATATATCCCACAACAACCAGCTCCCCCAGGAAAGAAAAAGAGAACATTTTGAGTCAAGACTAACTCTGAGGATTTGGAGCTGGGCAGGATTTTGAATGGAGCATCTGAAATGTGGCACAAAGGCAAATATAGCCTGGGAAATGTCACTGAAGGGTGGCAGAGAGGAGAGGGAGCATCAGCTCAGATGGGGTGAGCAGTGAATGAGGATGGAAAATGGAAAATAGACTGAACAGGGTTGGAAAAGCAGAGAATTAATTCCAAAGAAAAGCCACCAGTGCTGAGAAGGAAATGAAAATGCAGACAGAGGCTCAGCCTGGAGAGGAGCAGGACATCAAGCAAAATAGATGCAGCTAAAGAAGTGTAAGTTATAAATCAGTTTTCTAAATAAAGAGAGGTGCTGAAAACTGGGCAAGGCAGGAATTGATTGCAGAGCAAAGGAGGAAAAAACGTTTCCAGGCAAAGCAAAACAGCAGCTCCTCAAAAACACTAAAGTAACAGCAAATAAAATTACTGAAGTGGTGCAAAACAGCCAGAAAATRCAGCAAGCTCCAAAATTAACAGCCAGCTTCTTCCATAATGCACAGAAAGAACAGAATTAATTTAATTTATGCCAACAAACACTGCCCTGGGTAGAGGTTTACCAGAGCGGATTTACTGGATTTTCAAATTTCTGTCCACTGTACTTTGATTCAATGTTAAAAAAGCCTACATTTGATAAATTTACTCTATTGACAATATTCTTTATAAAGTCTTTATAGGAATTACCTTTGCCCTCCATTTATAAGAGAACAAAGTGCACGTGCTGGAGTCACATTATTAACCATGGCCTTCAGTGCCTTGTCTACCTCTTCCCTTATAAAAGTGTTGGATTCCCCAGCTTTGTGCAAAAGGACTTTTACTGCATTATCTAGTTCTTGATCCATGCTCTTTTTCAGGTGGGTGAACAAATCCCCTAAACAGACCACAGCAGCTCGAGAAACACCTGAGCGTAAATTCTTGACCTGCACAYAGGGAAAAACCCAAAAAACAATGAATAATGTTTATCAAATAGACTTKCAAATCAATATTCACGTTTGCCCTTTGCCATTTTTTTAAGTAACATTACAAGCAACTGAGAAATACATTTCTAACTTTGATTCACAACGGGTGAGAATTAAAACAGACACTCATAAAAATGTTATAAASTTACAATTTTTGTAACAAAAATGTACAAAAAGTACCAAAAAAGTACAAAAATGATATTTTTTTCAGCCTCTTGAGTCTCAAATCATCCTTGAGACTGCTCAGCTGAGGAAAACTCACCACAGATGAGCATAAATCAATTCAAAGAGCTATAAAATATATATATATATTCACACAGAGAGCCAGTGGAATATTCTGATAGGAAAATTTAACCTCTTGAGCCACAGCCAAAGTTGTTTCGTGGAGCTTTGCAGTCAGAATAGGGGCATGGTAGGCAGACAAGCACCTGACAAAGTTCAGACCTTCAATTTTCTTCTCCCTGCGTAAATAAAGAATATTTCAATTCCATTCGTTTGGAAAATTATCATTGACATATTAAAGGGTGGAATACTAAGGAATCAAATTGTAAATAAATTAGACAAAATAAAGCGGTGAGAAATAATCTCAGGTTTTTGGGATTAAAGTGCTCTTAAAGCCCATCCTATTCCACCCCCTGCCATCATCAGGGTCACCTCCCACTGTCCCAATGTCCCCAATGTCCCCAATGTCCCCAATGTCCAGCCTGGCCTTGGGCACCCAAAGGGATCCAGGGGCACCCAAAGCTGCTCTGGGCACCCCGTGCCAGTCCCTGCCCACCCAAACAGGGAAGAAATTATATGGGAAACTCATTCCAAGCCAATCTATCTTTTCCTGAGGGATGTTTTATCTCAGCTGTGCCCCACAGTTCTGTTCCCAGTTTGAACCAGTGACAATTCA
>NW_026628154.1:0-2819 GCF_030028575.1 Malurus melanocephalus
CTGGTACTCGTCCCGCTCCGACTCCAGCTCATCCTCGCTCACCTGGGCACCCCAAAAACACCCCAAAAACACCCCAAAACCACCCCAAAACCTGTGAGTGACACCGAGAACCCTCCTCAATCACCCCCTGAACCACACCAGGACCCCCTGAACCACACCGGGACACCCCATCCCGGTACTCCTCGCGCTGGTACTCGTCCCGCTCCGACTCCAGCTCATCCTCGCTCACCTGGTGCCCCAAAAACACCCCAAAAACACCCCAAAACCTGTGAGTGACAGTGAGACCCCGCCTCGATCACCCTGAGACCCCCTGAACCACACCAGGACCCCCCATCCCGGTACTCCTCGCGCTGGTACTCGTCCCGCTCCGACTCCAGCTCATCCTCGCTCACCTGGGTGCCAAAAACATCCCAAAAACATCCCAAAAACACCCCAAAAACACCCCAAAACCTGTCAGTGACACTGAGAACCCTCCTCAATCACCCTGAGATCCCCTGAACCGCACAGGAACCCCCCATCCCGGTACTCCTCGCGCTGGTACTCGTCCCGCTCTGACTCCAGCTCATCCTCGCTCACCTGGGCACCCCAAAAACATCCCAAAAACACCCCCAAAACACCCCAAAACCTGTCAGTGACACCAAGAACCCTCCTCGATCACCCTGAGACCCCCTGAACCACACCAGGACCCCAAATCCTGTCACTCACCCCAGAACCCCATCATCATCCCAAGACACCCATCAGTCACCCCTGAGAGTCCTTCACCTGTCCCCAGATCCTGTCAATGTCCCCAAGATCCTGTCACCCGTCCCCAGACCTTGTCACCTGTCCCTGACCCCCAGCAGGACTCACCAGTTTTTTCCGTTTCCGGGGTTTTCCGGGTTTGTTTTCCTTCTGTTTCCGGGGGCCCCTTTTCTTCTTCTTCACCCCCAGGGCCCCCTCGAGGCCTCGCAGCAGCTCCTCGTCACCATCTGTGGGGACACGGCAGCCTGAGCCACGGGGATGGGGACAGGGATGGGGATGGAATGGTGACAGGATGGGGACAGGGATGGGACAGAATGGGGATGGAATGGGGACAGGGATGGGACAAGGATGGGACAGGATGGGGATGGAATGGGGATGGGGATGGGACAAGGATGGGACAGGATGGGGACAGGATGGGGATGGAATGGGGACAGGGATGGGACAAGGATGGGACAGGATGGGGACAGGATGGGGATGGAATGGGGACAGGCTGGGGACAGGGACAGGGACAGGGATGGAGACAGGAGAGGGATGGGGATGGGGACAGGGATGGGACAGGACGGGCACAGGATGGGGACAGGGATGGGGACAGGATGCGGATAGGGATGGGGACAGGAATGGGGACAGGGATGGGGACAGGACAGGGACGGGGATGGGACAGGATGGGGACAGGGATGGGGACAGGAATGGGGACAGGGTGGGGAACAGAACAGAGGGGGACAGCGGTGTCACCGTGACAGTGACCAAACACCCAGAGAGCATTCCCTGACCCTCACATGGGGACAGCGGTGTCACTGTGACAGTGACCAAACACCCAGAGAGCATTCCCTGACCCTCACATGGGGACAGCGGTGACACTGTGACAGTGACCAATGGATGGCAGAGGATTCCCCAACTGCTCAGCCCAGGGGACAGTGGTGACACTGTGACAGTGACCGACTGATGGCAGAGGATTCCCTGCCCCTCACTTGGGGACAGTGGTGACACTGTGACAGTGACCGACTGATGGCAGAGGATTCCCTGCCCCTCACTTGGGGACAGCAGTGACGCTGTGACAGTGACCAATGGATGGCAGAGGATTTCCCAGCTCTCACTCTGGGGACAGCGGTGTCACGGTGTCACAGTGACGGTGACCAACCGCCAGCAAAGGATTTCCCAGCTCTCAATCAGGGGACAGCAGTGACACTGTGACAGTGACCAATGGAGGGCAGAGGATTCCCCAGCTCTCACTCTGGGGACAGCGCTGTCACCAGCAGAGGATTCCCCAGCCCCTCGCATGGGGACAGCGGTGACACTGTGACAGTGACCAATGGATGGCAGAGGATTCCCTGCCCCTCACTTGGGGACAGTGGTGTCACGGTGACAGTGACCGACTGATGGCAGAGGATTCCCCAGCTCTCACTCTGGGGACAGCGGTGACACTGTGACAGTGACCGACTGATGGCAGAGGATTTCCCAGCTCTCACTTGGGGACAGCGGTGACACTGTGACAGTGACCAAACAGCAGCAGAGGATTCCCTGCCCCTCACTTGGGGACAGCGGTGACACTGTGACAGTGACCAACTGATGGCAGAGCATTCCCCAGCTCTCACTCTGGGGACAGCGGTGACACTGTGACAGTGACCAAACAGCAGCAGAGGATTCCGCAGCTCTCACTCTGGGGACAGCAGTGACACTGTGACAGTGACCAATGGATGGCAGAGGAATCCCAACTGCTCGGCCCAGGGGACAGCAGTGTCACCAGCCAGCAGCAGAGGATTCCCTGACCCTCACTTGGGGACACCGGTGACACTGTGACAGTGACCGACTGATGGCAGAGGATTCCCCAGCTCTCACTCTGGGGACAGCGGTGACACTGTGACAGTGACCAAACAGCAGCAGAGGATTCCCCAGCTCTCACTCTGGGGACAGCGCTGTCACCAGCCGCCAGCAGAGGATTCCCTGCCCCTCACATGGGGACACCGGTGTCACGGTGACGGTGACCAACCGCCAGCAGAGGATTTCCCAAGCCCTTGGCCGAGGGCCACCGGCATCCCCGTGTGACAGAGGCCACCACCGCGCATTGCCCGGCCGGTCCC
>NW_026628155.1:0-2793 GCF_030028575.1 Malurus melanocephalus
AAATCTGTGTGCAGAGCAATGCCCCGGTCATACTGGGAGCACAGGCACTGACCACGAGGGCATGCGAGGCACAGGAGTTCTGGAACCTTTTGGCGTGGTGGCAAGGTGGTGTTCCTCCTGGTCTCCAGAAGTTATCAACTTCCTCTGGCATCTGCTCYGTGGTCATGACAACATGGAAGAGCAGAGTCACAAACAGGTGGGCAGGATGAAGCATCATCACCCCCTGGTACTCGGGCACCTGGGCAATCACCCACAGCACCAGAGTTGCCTGCAAAAGAAGCAGCCCAAGACAAAGGGCTCAGGTCCGAGGTGTCCATGTGGCAGGGCCCAAGGGGAGACACAGGGGGATCACTGGGCCTGGTGCCCCCTGAGCCCACCCCTAGCCCAGGTTTCAACCCAGCGACTGAAGCAGCGAGAGGATGGAGAGCTGCTGGAGAGATGCCTGGGGGTTTTGCAAAGGTCAGTTCCACAAACTCACAGCCAGGGCAAAGATGCCCATGTCATCACCATCAGATGTGAACTTTCTGTGCAGAGGCCACTCCTCCAAGACACAGAGAAGGGTTGGCATCACCTTCTCCACTGTCGGTTCCGATGAGCCCATCGTTCTCCAGGTCATGGCAGTGGCTCTGTGGGATCACAACTCTGTGTCAGGGGGCGCTCAGTCACAGTACCATGCCCGGTGCAGCTGCGAGGGCCCAGGTGACAGAGCCCCGGTGCCCTGCGGGGCAGGGAGGGAGCCCGGCAGCAGGCTCAGGAAACAGAGGGGCCTGAGGCTCCTGGAACTCTCTGCCTGTCTGGGACAGCCCATTGGACAGGCTCTACCGGGTGAGGGGCCTGTCACCTTTTTACGGTGGGGAACTGTGAGGAGTTCTTTGAAAAATGGATGGTCATGAAAGAAGTCAAACAAGACAAACTTTTTATCTGAGAACAATTTATTGGTAACGAAAATCGAGAAGAAGTAGTTGCCTAGTAAAGAGGGCTAGAAAATACAGCACAAGAGAAAGGTATTTAGAAAAGGAATGGATATAGAGAGAAAGGAGACAGAGGGAGAGGGCGGGCCTTGCCACTAACAGGACCGGGGAGTGCCATCGGCGTTCACGTGATGGGGGTGAGTGCGCTGCTGCTGGGGGGAGCACAGCTCTGGGAGAGCAGTGCGGCTCCCCCGGCGATGGGCTGCTGGACATACGGTGAGTGGACACTCGGACAGGTCTGGGACCCTGGGTGCAGTCGAAGCGAGGATCGCAGCGGCGGGCGAAGTCAGAGGCAGGCAGGTAGTTCAAGGAGGACAGGCGGCGTGCTGGGTCAGCGAAGGAGTGGGGCGAGGCAGACGCTGCACTGGAGGCTTGGAGGGCAGATGGCGTCCTGCTGAGCGCCCAGGAGGGAAGGCATGGTGGATGTGCGAGAGCTAGTGAGGGCAAAAATACAGGCAGGCTGGAGCCGGGGAATAAAGGACCCCTCAGCAGCAAGCCCAGCAGCAGTGAGCAACAAAGAGCAAAAAACCCCAGCCACACGCACAGAGAGAGAAGAACACCCTCAACTCCAGCGCAGCAAAGTCCCCCCCAAAACTGCACCTCAAAGTCCAGCTCTCTAAAGTCCAGCTCTCTAAAGTCTCATGATGCAGTTGATTTTTATACTCCCTGGGTCTTCCTAAAGTCTGCCTGCTGACCAGGAGACCATTGGTCCAATCCAACCTTCTTGCATTGGTGGAGCTCTTCCACCATCTGATTGGGAAATGTCTCTGGGGAGAGCAGTGTCTCCAGGTGCCCATGTGAGGTGTTGCCAGGCGAAATCCCCCCAGAGACAAGGCTTCACCCATCTCCTCTTTGCCTCCTGCAGGCTGCACATGTGCACCCCTTCTCCCTCATGCCTCTGACAAGCAGTGTTGAGTCAAAGCAAGATTAAAATGGCTCCTCACATTCTCCAAAGCAGCAGGAGCTCTGATTCAGAATTTTCAGCTCATGTGATCTCATAAAGGAGCTGCTCAGACATCATTGGCAGAAATCAGTTATTTAGGGCCAAGGAGGAGTTGGAGTTTTTCATTGATGTGCCCAGAGCTTTCTCCAGAGAAGACATAGCAAAGAAGATAGTAATGGAGAGGTAGAAAAACTCTCCTGTTTCTTAAAAGATTCCTTTCTCCCCAAGCCAAGCTTCCAGTTGTCACTCACTTGGTCAGTTCACTTGAACTGTCCTACAACAACCCAGGGAGGCAGAGAGGACCCTGCTAGTGCCTGTGCTGATTTAAAGCTTCCTGCACACTGCAGCCAAATAAATTATGAAGCACAGCAAGAAAAGACAGATCTACCCTTGCTCAGTGGCCCTACACCCTCACAGAAAGCCTTGGGAAGGTGTCAGAAGTGGGGATGAGGCACAGGGCCAAGGGCATGTGATGCAGGTGGCCAAGGTAGAGCAACATGCCAAAGTAAAAACTGAAAAAAGGAACTGGTATTTTCATTTGGTCCTGATGCCATTTGCCTTCATGGGTGGACATGTCATTGTGATGTCAGAGAGTCGTGGATGGTGACATCACTGAGTGGCAGATTGTGGTATCTGTGGTTTATTGTGACATCTCACCGCTTATATCTGGATGCCAGCAGAGCAGGGGTCAGACTGGCTTGAGACAAACATGGCCACAGACACAGATGGCAGCTGCCCCGTCTGCCAGGACGCCCTGAAGAACGTGGCTTCTGCCCTGCCCTGTCGCCACCGGTTCTGCCTGGGCTGCATCCTGCGGTGGGCACAGAGGAATCCCTCGTGCCCGTTGTGCAGGACACCGATACGGAGAGTCAGGTTTTC
>NW_026628156.1:0-2794 GCF_030028575.1 Malurus melanocephalus
GGGAAATGTGAGGGGAAAAGATGGAAATGTGAGGGGAAAAGATGGAAATGTGAGGGGGAAAAGATGGAAATGTGAGGGGAAAAGATGGAAATGTGAGGGGAAAAGATGGAAATGTGAGGGGAAAAGATGGAAATGTGAGGGGAAAAAGATGGAAATGTGAGGAGAAAAGATGGAAATGTGAGGGGAGAAAAGAGGGGGAAATGTGAGGGGAAAAGATGAGAAATGTGAGTGGAAAAGATGAGAAATGTGAGTGGAAAAGATGAGAAATGTGAGTGGAAAAGATGAGAAATGTGAGGGGAACATGGAAGAAAATGTGAGGGGAAAAGATGAGAAATATGAGGGAAATATGGAGGAAAATGTGAGGGGAAAAGATGGAAATGTGAGGGGAAAAGATGGAAATGTGAGGAGAAAAGATGGAAATGTGAGGAGAAAAGATGGAAATGTGAGGGGAAAAGATGGAAATGTGAGGAGAGAAAAGATGGAAACGTGAGGGGAAAAGATGGAAATGTGAGGGGAAAAGATGGAAATGCGAGGGGAAAAGATGAGAAATGTGAGGAGAAAAGATGAGAAATGTGAGGGGAAAAGTGGGAAATGTGAAGGGGGAAAAACGAGGGAAATGTGAGGGAAATGTGGAGAAAAATGTGAGGGGGGGAAAAGCGCAGGAAACGGGAGAAAAGAGAAATGTGAAGGGGGAAAAGGGAGGAAAATGTGAGGGGAACATGGAGGAAAATGTGAAGGGGAAATGTGAGGGGGAAAGGGAAACATGAGGGGGAAAAAGATGAGAAATGTGAGGGGGGAAAAGTGGGAAACGTGAAGGGGAAAAGGGAGGAAAATGTGAGGGGAACATGGAGGAAAATGTGAGGGGAGGGAAAGAGCGGAAAATGTGAGGGGAGGGAAAGAGCGGGAAACGGGAAAAAGAGGGAAATGTGAGGGGGCACAAGGGAGGAAAATGTGAGGGGAACATGGAGGAAAATGTGAGGGGGAAATGTGAGGGGGGAAAAGAGCGGGGAACGTGAGGCGGAAAAGGGAAACGAGAAGAAAAAAACAAGAAAGAAGACTAAAAATGGATAAAAAACGTAAAGAGAAACCACTGGAAAACATAAAATCAGAAACGACAAGAAACGTGAGGGGAGCTGTCATTGGGCGTGGTTTAAGCGAGGGGGCGTGTCCTCACTCCTAATATATGCAAACCCCGCCCCTTTACAGGTGCTCACGACCCTAATAAAGAATGTTGGGCGGGAGGGGGCGTGGCCAACACATGGGGCGTGGTTTGAGGGGAGGCGTGCCTGTCTTTGGGCGTGGCTTAATTGAAGGGGTGTGTCCTTACCCCTAATAGATGCAAACCCCGCCCCTTTATTCGCGCTCAGCTCCCTAATAAAGCGCGCGGGGCGGGAGGGGGCGTGGCTAACACACGAGGCGTGGTTTAAATATGAGGGCGTGTCCTCATCCCTAATATATGCAAACCCCGCCCATTTACCGGCCCTCACCTTCGTTATAAGGCGCGCCGGGCGGGAGGGGGCGTGGCTAAGATAAAAGGCGTGGTTTAAGCGGGGGGCGTGTCCTCACTCCTAATATATGCAAACCCCACCCCTTTATCCGCTCTCACCTCCCTAATAAGGCTCACGGGGCGGGAGTGGGCGTGGCTAAGGAAGAAGGCGTGGTCTAAATATGAGGGCGTGTCCTCACGATAATATATGCAAACCCCGCCTATTTACCGGCCCTCACCTTCGTTATAAGGCGCGCCGGGCGGGAGGGGGCGTTGTTTAAAATAAAAGCCGTGGTTTAATTGAGGAGGCGTGTCCTCACTCCTAATATATGCAAACCCCGCCCATTTACCGGCCCTCACCTCCCTAATAAGGCTCACGGGGCGGGAGGGGGCGTGGCTAAGATAGAAGGCGTGGTTTGAGGGAGGCGTGGCCGTCATTGGGCATGGTTTAAGTGAAGGGGCGTGTCCTCATCTTTGATATATGCAAACCCCGCCCCTTTACCCGCCCCCGTCCCTAATAACGCGCGCGGGGCGGGAGGAGGCGTGGCTAAGATAGAAGGCGTGGTTTTAGGGAGGCGTGGCCGCAAAGGGGGCGTGGTTTAAGTGCCACTTTACCCCGCCCCTTTACTGTCTCTCATCTCCCTAATAAGGCAAGAGGGGGCGTGGCTATAATAGAAGGCGCGGTTTAAGCGAGGGGGGCGTGTCCTCACTCCTAATATATGCAAACCCCGCCCATTTACCCACTCCCACGTCCCTAATAAAGCGCGCCGCGCGGGAGGGGGCGTGGTTTAAGATAAAAGGCGTGGTTTACGCCAGGGGGCGCGTTCTCACCCCTAATATATGCAAACCCCGCCCATTTATCCGCTCTCACCGCCCTAATAAAGCGCGCGGGGCCGGAGGGAGCATGGCTAAGGTAGAAGGCGTGGTTTTAAGCCAGGGGGCGTGTCTTCAATGCTAATATATGCAAACCCCGCCCCTTTACCGGCCCTCACCTTCGTTATAAGGCGCGCCACACAGGAGGGGGCGTGGCTAAGATAGAAGGCGTGGTTTGAGGGAGGCGTGGCCGTCATTGGGCATGGTTTAAGTGAAGGGGCGTGTCCTCACCCCTAATATATGCAAACCCCGCCCCTTCATTCGCTCTCACCTCACTAACAAAGCGCGCCGTGCGGGAGGGGGCGTGGCTAAGCTAGAAGGCGTGGTTTAAGCGGGTGGGCGTGGCCACGCCGGCGCGGTCGCCTAGCAACGTGGCGCGGCGCGGGTCCTCCCCCCCGGTAGGCGGCGCTACCCGTCGTGCCCCGCGCGGAGCAG
>NW_026628157.1:0-2814 GCF_030028575.1 Malurus melanocephalus
GGGTCAGGGTGTTCCTTTATGGGTCAGGGTGTTCCCTCATGGGTCAGGGTGTTCCTTCATGGGTCAGGGTGTTCTGCAGGGTGAGGGTGTTCTTCTGGGTGAGGGTGTTCTGCTGGGTCAGGGTGTTCCCTCATGGGTCAGGGTGTTCCTCCTGGGTGAGGGTGTTCTGCTGGGTCAGGGTGTTCTGCTGGGTCAGAGTGTTCCCTCCTGGGTGAGGGTGTTCTTCTGGGTGAGGGTGTTCCTTCATGGGTCAGGGTGTTCCTCCTGGGTCAGGGTGTTCCTCATGGGTCAGGGTGTTCCTCATGGTGAGGGTGTTCCTCATGGTGAGGGTGTTCATCATGGCTCAGGGTGTTCTTCTGGGTCAGGGTGTTCCTCATGGGTGAGGGTGTTCTGCTGGGTGAGGGTGTTCTTCATGGGTCAGGGTGTTCCTTTATGGGTCAGGGTGTTCTTCTGGGTCAGGGGGTTCCCTCAAGGGTCAGGGTGTTCCTTCATGGGTGAGGGTGTTCCTGCAGGGTCAGGGTGTTCCTTCATGGGTCAGGGTGTTCCTCATGGGTCAGGGTGTTCTTCTGGGTCAGGGTGTTCCTTCATGGGTCAGGGTGTTCCTCATGGGTCAGGGTGTTCCTCATGGGTGAGGGTGTTCTTCTGGGTCAGGGTGTTCCTCATGGGTCAGGGTGTTCTTCTGGGTCAGGGTGTTCCCTTAGGGCTCAGGGTGTTCCTCATGGTGAGGGTGTTCCTCATGGGTGAGGGTGTTCCTCATGGTGAGGGTGTTCCTTCATGGGTGAGGGTGTTCTGCAGGGTGAGGGTGTTCTGCAGGGTGAGGGTGTTCTTCTGGGTCAGGGTGTTCCTTCAGGGGTCAGGGTGTTCCTCATGGGTGAGGGTGTTCCTCGTGGTGAGGGTGTTCTTCTGGGGAGGGGTGTTCCTTTATGGGTCAGGGTGTTCCTCATGGGTGAGGGTGTTCCTTCATGGCACAGGGTGTTCCTCCTGTGTGAGGGTGTTCTGCTGGGTCAGGGTGTTCTTCTGGGTCAGGGTGTTCCTCATGGTGAGGGTGTTCCTTCATGGGTGAGGGTGTTCCTTCATGGGTCAGGGTGTTCCTCATGGTCAGGGTGTTCCTCATGGTCAGGGTGTTCCTCATGGGTCAGGGTGTTCCTCATGGTCAGGGTGTTCTTCTGGGTCAGGGTGTTCCTTTATGGGTCAGGGTGTTCTGCAGGGTGAGGGTGTTCCTCATGGGTGAGGGTGTTCTTCTGGGTCAGGGTGTTCCTTCATGGGTCAGGGTGTTCATCATGGGTCAGGGTGTTCTGCTGGGTCAGGGTGTTCTTCTGGGTCAGGGTGTTCCTCATGGGTGAGGGTGTTCCCTCATGGGTCAGGGTGTTCTTCGTGGTGAGGGTGTTCCTCATGGGTGAGGGTGTTCTGCTGGGTGAGGGTGTTCTTCTGGGTCAGGGTGTTCCTTCATGGGTGAGGGTGTTCTGCTGGGTCAGGGTGTTCTGCAGGGTGAGGGTGTTCCTCATGGTGAGGGTGTTCCTTCATGGGTGAGGGTGTTCTTCTGGGTCAGGGTGTTCCTCATGGGTCAGGGTGTTCGTCATGGGTGAGGGTGTTCCTCAAGGGTGAGGGTGTTTTTCTGGGTCAGGGTGTTCCCTCATGGTGAGGGTGTTCTTCATGGTGAGGGTGTTCTTCATGGTGAGGGTGTTCTGCTGGGTCAGGGTGTTCCTCGTGGGTCAGGGTGTTCTGCTGGGTCAGGGTGTTCCTCATGGGTCAGGGTGTTCTTCTGGGGAGGGGTGTTCCTTCATGGGTCAGGGTGTTCCTCATGGGTGAGGGTGTTCCCTTATGGGTGAGGGTGTTCCCTTAGGGGTGAGGGTGTTCTTCTGGGTGAGGGTGTTCCTTTATGGGTCAGGGTGTTCCTCATGGCTCAGGGTGTTCCTCCTGGGTGAGGGTGTTCCTCATAATGAGGGTGTTCTGCAGGGTGAGGGTGTTCTTCTGGGTCAGGGTGTTCCCTCATGAGTCAGGGTGTTCCCTCATGGTGAGGGTGTTCCTCGTGGGTGAGGGTGTTCCTCAAGGGTGAGGGGATTCTTCATGGGTCAGGGTGTTCCCTTATGGGTCAGGGTGTTCCTCCTGGTTGAGGGTGTTCTTCTGGGTCAGGGGGTTCCTCATGGGTGAGGGTGTTCCCTTAGGGGTCAGGGTGTTCCCTCATGGGTGAGGGTGTTCTTCTGGGTCAGGGTGTTCTTCTGGGTCAGGGTGTTCCTCATGGTGAGGGTGTTCCTCATGGGTGAGGGTGTTCTGCTGGGTCAGGGTGTTCCTCAAGGGTCAGGGTGTTCTTCTGGGTCTGGGTGTTCTTCTGGGTCTGGGTGTTCCTCAAGGGTGAGGGTGTTCCTTCATGGGTCAGGGTGTTCCCTCATGGGTGAGGGTGTTCTTCATGGGTCAGGGTGTTCTTCTGGGTGAGGGTGTTCTGCAGGGAGAGGGTGTTCTGCTGGGTCAGGGTGTTCTTCTGGGTCAGGGTGTTCCTCATGGGTCAGGGTGTTCCTCATGGGTCAGGGTGTTCTGCTGGGTCAGGGTGTTCCTCATGGGTGAGGGTGTTCTGCAGGGTGAGGGTGTTCCTCATGGGTCAGGGTGTTCCTCGTGGTGAGGGTGTTCTTCTGGGTCAGGGTGTTCCTCGTGGGTGAGGAAAAATAAAAAAAAATAAAATAAAAAAAAATAAAATTCAGAACCTGAAACAACTAAGCTGCACCTTCATGGCAACTAAATAAAAAATAAAAATAAAAAATAATAAAAACAAAAAGAAAAATAAGAAATAAAAAATAAAAAAATAAAAAATAAAAAAAA
>NW_026628158.1:0-2805 GCF_030028575.1 Malurus melanocephalus
TGATCCAAAACGGGGACTGGATCTACCAGCTGCTGGTGCTGCTGGAAACACCCCTGGTATGGGGTCACCTCCCCTGCCAGGTGGAGCACGTCAGCCTGGAGCAGCCCTGAGCCGGCACTGGGGTGTGACCCAGCCCCAGAGCACCCGGGGGAGTAAGGGAGGCACTGGGTGGGCTGGGAGGGGGACTGGGATGTGCTGGGAGTAAAAGGGAGGGGGTTGGAGTTAACCTGATTTAAAGTGGGAGAAGGGCTCAGGGGTGTGGATGGGCTCAGAAGGGTTTGAGGGATATTGGGGAAGGTGGTATGCGGTTACAGGGGTTCTGGTGGGCATTGGGAGGGAGGTTGTGATTGCAGGGAGTAACTGGGAGTTTAGGGGTGCTGAGTGAAACTGGGATGGAGTTTGGGAGCCTGGAGGGCTGGAAGGAGATTTGGGTTGGAAAAGGCAGGGTCGGAATGAGGTTGGTTGTTCTGGCAAGAGACTGGGAGGGGTCTCAGTGAGTCCTGATGGGGCTGGGAATGGACTGGGGGAGGTTTCAAGGGGTCCTTCGTGGGCTGGGGATGACTGGGAGAGCACTGGGAGTGGCTCAGGATTTCCGTGAGAGGTTTTTGGGTGTCCTGATCCCAGTGGACTCCCCAGAGATGGTGCCAGAAACTGCCCGCAGCACGATGCTAACGGGGATCAGGAGCTGCATCTTGGGCTTTGTCTTCCTGGCATTGGGGCTCGGCTTCTACCTTCATAGGAAAGTGGCGGGGGGCTGGGGTTTAGAGGGCCGTGACCACCCTGCCCCGGACCGTTTGCACTCCCACCAGCCCCCAGTCCGGTGTCACCCCCTTTTCTCTGCCCACAGAGCTCCTGAGACGGCGGTGGCCGCAGCCCCTCCCCATGGCCTCACCCGGCCAGGACCCCGTGCCCCATTCCCTGATTTTGGGGTGGGGGTCGTGTGTCCCCTCCAGCTCCGCTGTCACTCTGCCCCTGCCCCCGGCTGCTCCCAGTGTTCCCAGTAAAGCTTCCCAGTTGTCCCGTTGCTGTTTATTGGGGGCAGTGGGGAGGGGGGACCCCGCGGGGTGGCGGTGACTGAGGAGGCAGGCGTGGAGCGCTGGGCGCTGCGGGTCTGCCTGGCAACAGGTGAGTCATCTCACCTGTACTGGGAGCAGCCGGGGACGGGGCACAGTGACAGCAGGGCTGGAGGGCACACATGTGCACAATAGACCCAGCCTGGGCATGGGGAATGAATTTATTCACAAGCAAAACCCAGCAGGACAAGGACACAAAATCTCCCGAACACCTTCCCACCACACAACGGGGAGCACCCGGAACGGGGTCACCAGGGCTCTGCCCAGAGCGAGACACTGGGGACCATCGAAGGACGATCCTCCCAAGGGAATGGAGTTGGAGCAGCCTATGAAGTTCTTCCAGCACTTTGGATGCTTGCAGGGCTTCCCTCACTCCCTCACTGGTGCCTCCGTTGGTGTCTCTTCAAGTGAGAGCTGTGTGAGAAGCTCTTCCCACACTCCCCACACTCATAGGGCCTCTCCCCGGTGTGGGTGCGCCGGTGTCTTGTGAGGGAGCAGTTGCGTTTGAAGCCCTTCCCACAGTCGGGGCAGAGAAAGGGTCTCTCATCCGTGTGAATCCGCTCATGGAAGCGGAGATTTGAGCTGGTGTGAAACGTCTTCCAGCATTGGGGACATTCAAAGGGCCTCTTCCCGTTGTGAATCCTCTGGTGCTGAAGGAGGGAGGAGCTCCAGCTGAAGCCCTTCCCAGACTCCAAGCACTTGTGGGGCTTCTCCCCTGCCTGAGGTTCCTCTCCCATCTCTGTGCTCTGTCTGGATCTCCGGCCGCCTTCCCGGCACAGGGAGGGTCTTTCCTCCTCACAGCTCTCTGGGTTGGGTTTGCAGCCTTTCCTTGTGGGGGATCTCTGGGGCTTCTCCTCCTTCCCCATCCGGGCACACCTTGGGAATGAGAAATCCTGGTTGAGGAGAAACAAGAGGTGAACACCTTGGGCTGGGGTTTCCTCCTGTCCAGGACCATCTCAGAGATCCACCAGACATCTTGTGTCCATAAAAACTTCCAAAACACCAAGATTCAGCCCCACAAAAGAAACCCGAAACATCATTAAGCTTAATAAAGCAGAGACACACACAGATTTAACACTGTGAAGAACGTGGATCACCATCCCTGATCACCTGCTGGATGGGGAGAGGGCTGTAGATACAGGGAGTAGTGGAACCTTGTGGAGCCTCATCTTCTTCCTCCTCCCGTGTCCCTATTCTTCCTCCCCCTATTCCTCCTCCTTCTCCTGCATAATCCCATGTCCTTCTCCTCCGAGGTGCAGTCAACAAAATACTGGTTTTTAATAGAAGAAAAAAAAAATGCAGCTTGTGGAGGGAGGTGGGTGGGCGACATGTGAGTCACCCCTTTTGGGCCTTTGGAACAGAAGCTTTGGCTCCAGGCAGCCACGAGAGGAGCTTTAGAAATGCAAATTAACACTGCTGGGGCAAAGTCTGTATGATGCACCAGGGCCTCTTGCCTGGGGGAGGAATTGGGCTCATTTCCTCTGTCCCTCATCCCAACCTCTGCCTGTCTGCAGAGACAGAATTTGCACAGCTAAAGCAGAGCCCAGAGTGAGATGTGACTGCGACAGAAATGGGTTCAGCTGCAAAGCAAAACAGCAAACGAAGAATGCTGTGAAAACTTCACTAAAAAAAGCAGGTGGAGGGGGGAAATCATCCCTCTCCCCACTCAAACATGTGCTGGCATTGTCTGTGCTCTATAGGGTGTAACAGAGCACTGGGGTGATTTGGCTAC
>NW_026628159.1:0-2800 GCF_030028575.1 Malurus melanocephalus
GCTTTCTATTTAGAACATGGCAATGAAAACACAATGTATTTGTCAATACATATACGCACAAAAAAAATTTAGCAGAAATTGATATCAAGACAATATTTTCTACGTAAGTGTCCTCCTGCTGGAGAGCTCCTGCATTAACAGAGTAGAAATGCCATTACAATTACAAAAGAACTCTTGACTGTTAATAATTCCAAGTATTTTATCTCATTAAAAACTACACCAGGACAGATGCTGCTGCTGTTATTCAAGTCCAGAAGTGTGAAAAAATCATAATATTCTATTATAAGAATACTTTAATGAAAACTCTCAGCTTTTCGATGTTTTGATTATCACTTCATTCAATTTGCATTTTCATTGGCACTTCAAACATATCCACTTCTGTTCTCTGTTTTTTTATGTTTGGTTGCTCCATCTGCATTTTATTGAGTTGTTCCATATGAAAGGGTCGATTTAATCAAGCACATGAGATTTGCTTTTCATTACTTTAATGCATCAATATCAATGACACAGTAATGCCTTTTTGATTTTTGGTGTATTCTGAACACTGGTTTATCTGATCAAGAAAAATCTTCTGCTGACTATTGTCACAGTTTCCTTCAGTTCAGCTCTTGTTTAATACCAGAGCATGTGCTAAATTCTCCTGTGTATTCTACAGGTATAAAGCTTTTTCAATGCAAATTGAGAAGCTGTTTGTACAATTGAAACAGAAGCGTGAATTTTGCAAAAAAATATCCTGGAAGGGATTACCTTTAAAAGTCACCTTGTAAATATCTGTATTGGAATATTAATTTATGTTATAGCTTTCCTTCATTTGTTTAATCCATAACCTGAGGAAGGCCCGGAAAAGAAAGGGGAGTTATTCCTGTATGTGTAGATATTTATTTTATATAGATATAAATGGGGGTTGAGGTGTTCCTAACTGCATTTCAGCATTAATGACAGCAGCAGCAGTTGATTTCATTCATCAGGGGTGGATGGGTGTTTATCTCCAGCCACTGCAGATTGTCATCCCAGTGTAGTTTCATTTTTTATTGTAGAACAAAAAGATGGATTAATGATGATTTTCTGTGGGTGTTTCACAGCCGCTTTCTCAAATTTTCTATTAACAAGGAAAGGTTTATAAAGTACAACATCAGCTCTTGAGCTGTGCCAAAAGGGATGGTGCTGGAGCTGCCAGTGTGAAATTGGAGGTGATTCTTCAGTTCTGACTGTGACTTAGCAGGAGACTTTGTGCACTCTGAGACCACTCACGCCATCCATTCCAGAGTGGTGTGGGCAGTTGTTCACAAGGGCAGAGAGGGGAGGGATGGACAGAGTGGAGCAGCTCCAGCCATTTACAGGGAAATGCCTGAACATCACCCTTGAATTTGTCAGTGCACAATTTACATTTCTTCACTGACAAATCTATGCAGCAGTGGGGAAATGTGTTGGAACATTCTTTTAACTTTAGCACCACATTGTAGAACCCTTTGTTTAGGATTAATGCCTCAATTTGTACCAGAAAGAGTTTATATCAGGGGTTGCTGTGGCTTTGTGTTATCTCCCTACCTCTGTGACTAACAAGTCTCGTGCGAGCTGATTCCTGCAACACCAGAGATTTGTTATCCATATAAAACACAAAATAAAGCTGTCCAAGAGTCCCTTTGCTGCTGTCTTCTGTGGGAGCTTCCTTCTATTATAATGTAGAGTGAAAATAAATCCCTTTTAGGGACTAATGAGGATAAAACAGGATATTTGTTCAGCTGGTTGAGTTTTTTAAATTTGTTTTCACCAGTTTGTTATAACATTACACACTGGAGATTCAGATCACAGTAGGCATAAGAGTGAAGACAGGTGAAAGAGCTGAAATTTGAGGAGGTGATAGATGAAAAAACACTTCCCAAAGTGAAAACATGTTTTTCATCATGACACGTTTTCAGCATTTGATGATTAACCTGTGAAATATCTTTTGTCATTTGTTATGAATGCACTTTTTTCCAGCCCCACGGTCTAACTCAGAACAGAAGTCTTTGTGTTTTCACCACTCCCTGTGAGTTTCAGACACATTTACATGATGTTTCTTAGAATCAATCTCTCTTTTGAGCTACTGAAACCATGCAACAGTAATACAATGGAATCATGTAACCTTCCCAAAAAAACCCCCAAAAACGGTGACGTACACCCACGTTTCCAGTCTGTTTCTGGACAGCACTGGTGTGGCAGATAGGTCCTTGAGGGAAGCCCTTCATCTTCCTCAGTCTCTGCAAAACTCATTCCAGTCTGCAGGCACCTTGTACAAAGTAATTGATGAAGGCAGCAAATGCCAGACAGAGTTTTCCTTTACAGCAGATAAAGGGGTTTATTTGGCCAGCAACACACGCCAGGATTTTGAGAATGCAGAGTATGTTTGATCTTTCTTTCAGAGACATTTTGTGACACATTGACAGAGTTAGTTAAACTATGAAGGTACAAAGACAAACCAAAATTCACATTATTGAAGGATATCTGAAGTTTTAAGCTGCTCAGGTGGAACTCAAAGCACGAGGATCAGGAAGACACAATCAATGTCTTTGAAAAGGATGACATTCAAACTTCTCTGGATTGCTCTGTGAAAAACAAATGAAACAGGACAATTCAAAAATGTGGTTAGAGATTGAGGCTTCCATTTTGGTCAGTGTTTAAGTGTGAATAACATTGATGGTACTGAATTATGGATAGTACACTGGATTATAATCCATCAGAGATGGGTGTTTCCAAGTTTATCAACAGATATTAATCACGGATCATTATCACATGGATTATTGTTTCAATAACTGAGACA
>NW_026628160.1:0-2850 GCF_030028575.1 Malurus melanocephalus
ATGCTATACAGACAAGGTGAATCACAAAAATTATTATTCAAATTCCAACCGTGAATTGCATTTCTGGAGAGAAAGAAAGAGAACAGAGATTTCTATTCCAGACTGGCAAAACAGCAGAACAACTAAAAGGCTTGAAGTGTACGTTTAATTTCACAGCAAAGGCAGGATCAAGCCCCCAAACTGAGTTTGATCCTTCAGACTGGATCATAGAAGCCATGTTCCCATAGCACCAGCTAACATCTCCATACCTTTCCTAGGTAAGTGACATGTTTGGGCATCTTTCTCTTCAATGAACATGATTTCACCAGCTCAGGCTTTGTACAATGCATTGAATCACCTTTTACCCATTTCACAAGACCTTTCAACTTCCTCCCTGAGTAGGACAGCTGATAAAAACTAGCCAGGATATTTTCTCCTTCTTCTTCTTCCCAGATGCATTTCTTCCACAGCTTGGCATTCCCTATAGCTCATTTTCTTGTCAGTCAAGAAAGCTTTACTTTGCATAGAAAACCCCACCTTGGAAAATACTTGTTCTTTTTGATACATAAAACTCACTAAATATACTGCTTACAGTCAGAATGTGGGGATCCTCTCATATTCTGTCCTAGACACATTCTTTTAAAAAGTCAAGCACAACTTAAAACAGCCATTCCTATGTACAGAAACCACAAAGGGACAAATAATCCAGTCTCTCAGTATTTTCTTGTTTAAAATTGTTATCAATGGCTTTCCTTTGGCTTTGACCAGTATGCTGATAATTTCTTCAGATCAATTCACAAAGTTAATACAGATAGTTCTCCTATTCCACTGCTTTAATACACTCAATTTAAAAAAGGCCGGAGAAGAAGGGAAAAGCTGTTGTTATTACAACAAAGGTAAGTTTATCTCTCTACTTTTAAGGTTTTGTCTGCCTTTCCATTTTCTGCATTTAATACAGAAACCTTCGATACTAAAGGTTCATTTCCATTTTGGTATTCTCACACCCCATTCCCATCACCTTTTTGCATTATTTCAGCTACATTTTTTTTCAAAAAGCACAAACACTGCCATCATTGCTTACGAAGAGTTGTCCCAAACCAGCTGCAAATCATTCCCACTTTTCTTTGAGGAGCAACTCTTCCATCCGGATTCTCGAGAAAGTTTGATAAAAATCTATTAATTTATCAGGTCTATTTTAATTCCAGTGCTCAAATTGCTCAAATTTCCAAGCAAGGGAACAGGTCAGTTGGTGCATTACACAAATGCAACATGACCACATTTTGGTTTACAGGTATCTTGACACAAATAAGCAAAAGTACAGCAACCCCTCTGGGGCCACTATTCCAGTGCTGGCTTTACCTGCTCCACCAGCAAACGGATGCTGCAGTGAGGACACTTCGCTTAGGAACTGAAAAACCCATTTACAACTTCTGAGTCACTTAAATGCAATTTATGGGAAAAGACTGAGTTCCATGAAAAATTAGTGAGTAGCTTACAAATTATTCTAAAAATCCTCTGAGATACCCAACTTCTATGCACATAAAAAAGCAGCAGAGAAAGCATGCTTGTGTTTTAACAGAGGCAGTTCATTACAATGAATACTTGAAAGGCTGGGGTATCTTAAGAATCCAAACTGTAGAATGATTTTTCAAAATCTGTTTCAGCATATAACTTAAAAAAAAAACCTCAACAAACCAAAACAAACAAAACACTCACAGATAACAGGCCCCTCCATCCCACCAGAACACTGAGAGCAATTACAGTTTAAAATGTGCCTAAACAAAGAACTCGTGAAAGGTTTTGCAAAAAAATCAGACTATATCAGCTAAAGCACAGGAAAAACTTGATTAAAAGTTAGTACCTTACTGTAAAATTAACATGTTACCCTTAAAGTTTATACATTGGAAGTAGTCCTGTGTCTAGTGAAATAGAAGATATCTCACCTTATCGTCTCTTTACTTGCATATTTCTGTTAGGGTGTAATTTAGTACACCCATAGCCTTTAGAAACTTGGAACAAAAAAATATCATCTCCTTCAGTAAATACTTTCAACATTTAACAGGTTGAAACATTTAAGAGCAGTGGTTTAAACATTTGGGTTTTATCATTTGTATTTGCTTAATTTTATCATTTGAATTTGCTAAATTCTGATCAGTGGTGTCCTTTCTTTAATGGCCAGATTACAGGTGGCTTCTTGTGCCAGGGTGAAATGTCAGTTGAGATCTTCCTGCCACCAAATCAGCTACTCTCTGAGAGAGTAAATTTGCAATTTTATAAATGGAAAGTAAGCCTAGGGAGATCTGTCTGAAGAGAATAAATCTTGTTAAGGGACATTCCCAAGCTTCTACACCATCCTTCCTCCACTTTGTAAACTGCTCCCCTTGTCTGCCATGGCCCACACTTCCACAGCAGCTACCAAGACACTCAAAAAGCTCGAAGAACCAGAAAAATCTGCATGCTACCTTCATGCTATTTAAGAAAGCCAAAAAAGGTGTCTGAAAAATGGTAGGATTCCTTGTGCTTGTAGCTTTAGGTGTTAAGTGTGACCAGATGACAATCAACTAAACTTGTCATTGTCCTTTTTCTCAATTAGCTAAGAATAGTGGAATTTTCAGAACTGGGTAGGTAAGTAGCTGGCTTATTCTAAAGAAATGCTTAAAAACCCTGATTCAATCTGCCCACTGCATGGAATAGTGAGTTACCAGACTTCATCTTTAGTGGAATTACATAAAAAAGTAACTGAAGATCTGTTGGGTTTATTTGTATTTTTTTCCCCACTGGCAATAGTTGACTCATACAAATTATATGGAAAAAAAAAAGGAGCCATTAATTAATTACACTTAGAAATATTTTAACAACATGTTAAAATAT
>NW_026628161.1:0-2838 GCF_030028575.1 Malurus melanocephalus
AAAAAAAAATAAAATAAAAGGATTTTTCAACATGCCAGGGGGTGCATCCCACAGCAGGGAACGGGACCACCCGCACGGGAAGGTTCCTGCCGGGAATCTGCTGCGGGAAATGCCGGGTTTGGCTTTACAAAGCCGGAGTTGAAGCTGTCACTCGGGACGGGAAGCGCCAAACGGGGTCACCCCTAAAATTCTGACAGTTTGGGGAGCTGAAAACCCAAATTCTGACAGTTTATGGGGATGAAACCCAAATTCTGACACTTTGGGGAGCTGAAAACCCAAATTCTGACAGCTTGGGGAGATGAAAACCCAAATTCTGACAGTTTGGGGAGCAGAAAACCCAAATTCTGACAGTTTGGGGAGCAGAAAACCCAAATTCTGACAGTTTGGGGAGAAGAAAACCCAAATTCTGACCGTTTGGGGAGAAGAAAACCCAAATTCTGACAGTTTGGGGAGATGAAAACCCAAATTCTGACAGTTTGGGGAGACGAAATCCCAAATTCTGACAGTTTGGGGAGCTGAAAACCCAAGTTCTGACAGTTTGGGGAGACGAAATCCCAAATTCTGACAGTTTGGGGAGCTGAAAACCCAAATTCTGACAGTTTGGGGGGATGAAAACCAGAACCGGCTCTGCTTCCAGCCCATCCCTTTCCATTTTTTATCCCTCTCCGTGCCTTTTCCCTGCCCTTTGCCCAGGACTCAATAAAATCCCCCAAAATTCGGGCTCTGACAGGATCCACATCCTGTCCCACACTTCCTACAGCACACAGGAACCCCGAGGAGCAGCAGCAGCTTCGGGGAAGATCTCAGGATCGCCAAATCCTTGGGAAAACCATCCCGGCAGCCACTTTTCGGGAATTTCATCCTCCCGCTCCTCCTCGGCAGGCTGGCGGCGATTTCGGGCTGTTTATCCGACATTAAATTCACTTTTTTTCCTCGAGTTTTTCCGTGCCCAAAGCCCTCAGCCGGAAACCCAAATGAGGCGATTTCGGGGTGTTTATCTGACATGAGGAAAATGTGAATTTAGAGTTCATCCGCGCCCATCAAAGCCCTCAGCCGGGAGCCCAAATGAGGCGATTTCGGGCTGTTTCTCTGACATTAAATTCACATTTTTGCTCGAGTTTATCCGCGCCCATCAAAGCCGGGAGCCCAAATGAGGCGATTTCGGGGTGTTTATCTTACACTAAATTCACATTTTTGCTCGAGTTTTTCCGCGCCCATCAAAGCCGAGAGCCCAAATGAGGCGATTTCGGGCTGTTCATCTGACACTAAATTCATATTTCTCCTCGAGTTTTTCTGTGCCCAAAGCCCTCAACCGGAAACCCAAATGAGGTGATTTCGGGCTGTTATTCTTACACTAAATTCACATTTTTGCTCGAGTTTTTCCGCGCCCATCAAAGCCGGAAGCCCAAATGAGGCGATTCTGGGCTGTTTCTCTGACATTAAATTCACTTTTTTCCTCGAATTTTTCTGTGCCCAAAGCCCTCAGCCGGAAGCCCAAATGAGGCGATTTCGAGCTGTTTATCTGACATTAAATTCACTTTTTTCCTCGAGTTTATCCGTGCCCATCAAAGCCGGGATCCCAAATGAGGCGATTTCGGGCTGTTCATCTGACACTAAATTCACATTTCTCCTCGAATTTTTCGGTGCCCAAAGCCCTCAGCCGGAAGCCCAAATGAGGCGATTTCGGGCTGTTTATCCAACATTAAATTCACTTTTTTCCTCGAGTTTATCCACGCCCATCAAAGCCGGGAGCCCAAATGAGGAGGGAAGCAATGCCCCGGTGAGGAATTTGCAGATCCTGCKGTCTTTGGGACCACCCAGCTCCGGGAACACTCGGGATTTTGGGTGTGGGCTCCAAGGAACTCCCCTGGCACGCTCGGCCCTCGCCTTCCCCCCGCAGATAAGGAGGGAGCTGATAGAGATAAGAGCGGGGTCTGGGGAGAAGAGAGCGAGGAATGGGGCAGGAATTCCCTCAGCAGCAAAATCTGGGATTTATCTCGGGGGCGGAAGGAGCTCCAGGTCGGGTTTGATCCCAAATTGTTGCTGGGATTTAGGAATTTGGTAAAAAATCCCATAAATACAAAATGCGGGAATGGCCAACCCAGCAGCAGCAAAATCCTGGAGGTTTGATCCCAAATTGCTGCTGGAATTCGGGAGTTTGGTAAAAAAAAATAATAATAATAATAAAAATAACCGCAAATACAAAGTGTGGGAATGCCAACCCAGCAGCAGCAAAATCCTGGATTTATCCCAAGGGGCTACAGGAGCTCGAGGTCAGGTTTGATCCCAAATTGCTGCTGGAATTTAGAAATTTGGTTAAAAAAAATCCCATAAATACAAAGTGCGGGAATGGCCAACCCAGCAGCAGCAAAATCCTGGAGTTCAGGTCAGGTTTGATCCCAAACTGCTGCTGGAATTCAGGAATTTGGTAAAAAAAATCCCATAAATACAAAATGCGGGGATGGCCAACCCAGCAGCAGCAAAATCCTGGAGTTCAGGTCAGGTTTGATCCCAAATTGCTGCTGGAATTTAGAAATTTGGTAAAAAAAATTCCCATAAATACAAAGTGCGGGAATGGCCAACCCAGCAGCAGCAAAATCCTGGAGTTTTGATCCCAAATTGCTGCTGGAATTTAGGAATTTGGTAAAAAATCCCATAAATACAAAATGCGGGGATGGCCAACCCAGCAGCAGCAAAATCCACACAATTCCGAGACTTTGGGAGATGTGAAGTTGGGAAATGAGCCAAGAGCTGCTGCAAAGCTGCACAAGTCACCGCAGTGACGGGGGATTTCTCCGCTTCCAGGCCCTTGGGACACCCCAAATCCCATCCCAAAGC
>NW_026628162.1:0-2837 GCF_030028575.1 Malurus melanocephalus
AGGAAGGAGATGGGTCCAGGAGCCAGAAGCGAGCAGGAGGTCCTTCTCAGGAATTTCACGGACTCAATGTCAGGGACTGTAAGAAAGGAAACAAGCACATCACCTGCTGTAACTCCTCTTTCCACTCTGTCCTCCTCCCCTGCAATGCCCAGAGTGTGGTGCAGCAGACTCAGGCTCAGGGCAGGTGAGGTTCATTCCTCAGTGCAGACAGGTTGGCCCTGGTGTATCTGAGTGGGGGTAGCCCTGGCTCCAAGGCTGTGCAGATGCAATAAAACCTGGATCATGTCCTTGGTGCTGCCCAAGGACAGGGAATGTTTCCCTCTTTGGTGGATTGGTGAGTCGGGGGGCACTGCCTGGCCTGGCTGTCCTGCAGACCCTGACAGGKCAGCTTCAACACACAAGGTCTTTTCCCTCCCTTCCTGGGCATCTCTCAGAAAGTATAAATGCCGGACAGAGCTTATCACATCTTGGTAAGGAAGAAATTTGTAACAGATCATTCTGGGGAAAATGGAGGAAACTCTTCCTTTTGCCTCTTACCCTCTGCAGCACAGGGTATCGTCAGTACAAAATCCAATAGACCATTCATGGGGGGGACATTCTCCGTAAGAACAGTATCCTCCTTGGAGTCTGCATTCATGTGCACTGTTTGCTTCATTGGGGAAAGACACAGAACAATTGTAGAAATAATCTGGGAGGGCAGAGTATGGTCACAGAAAAGGCTCGTTCTCCCAATGCATTTCAGACCAATAGAAGGGTTCAGTTCCAAACTCCACACGGACACATCTCCAATTGCAATGTGCCTCTGTCTCACCTGCAAGGACACTGTCCCCTACGTTCGGGTCCCACCAGAGCAGAGAGTGGGAAGGAGCTGTGTGAGGTCGAGGAAGAGCCGTGCTGGCTCCCCAGCTGCATTCCCACCTCTGCCTGGAGCAGCACAGCTGGCAGGCAGGGACTCCTCACATGCCACATCCCTGTCCTGGCTGTGCCATGATTTGTGTGAGCTCTGATGGAAAGTCCTTGTCCAGCCCTTGCAGGGACCATCCCTTGGGGCAGTGAGGGTTTGGGACACTCAGTGGATGAAGCAGTGGAAGAGAAGGGACACCTTTGTGCCCCAGGAACCACCCCCATCCAAACACCCCCTGGGGCTCTGTGCCATCCCTGTGCAGGGCAAGAGACCATGCAGAGACTCCCAAAGAGGAACATCTGAGTGCAGCCTTGGAGCCTGAAACCAAACCCCTTCCTGACCAACAGAAGAAACCAGGATTCTCTTTCCATTGGCTCTGCCCGTATTTCCAGTTGGAAACAGGCTCAAGAAACACCTTTGACCTCAACCCCCTGTTTCCTTCTCATCACTCCCACAAATACAGGCACTTCCAGGGACACTGAATTTTCACTGATGCATGTTTGCAATTTCCCCAATTTTCCCTCTTCCCCTCTCACCTGCAGCACCGTGGAGCAACATCATGATCAGGAGAAAGAGCAGGAACAGGATCTTCATGGCTGCTGCCTCTCCTGGGTCYTCACAGGGCTGCAGAGGGGACACCAAGGCAATGGGGACATGCAGGAGCCCAGGTGGGGCAGGAGCCTGGGCTCTGTGCTTCACCAAACTGCAGAGGGGCTGCCTCCAGCCACAGCAAATGATGTTTCCTCTCCTTACCTCTTAAAAACAATATTTTGTTCTATAGCACCCTACAATACCTGGCCTAATCCACAAAGTCTCAGTCTATGGGAAATCGATGACCTAAGAGGATACATCCCTATCACCTCCCTCACAGCTCTTCCAAAGTCCTTTCCCTAGGACACAGACCACAAACCTGGGGCACCAGATGCAATTCAGTCCAAATAAACGGCCAGTTGAATTTGGGAAAGGCAGATAAAATTGTTATATACAATGGGAATTACAGTAACCCTGTAAAGATGGAAATGCTCTCTACTGCTATTGGAAAGGAATCTCTTTTCTTTCCTTGGGAAAGGTCCCATTCCTCCAAGAAAAAAATATTGGCTTTCTCCTGAAGCATCAGAGCACTTTTCCAGTCTCTCCACTACTTAGGAATCCTCAGGTCTACCTTCCACATGTTCTGTGTTCTTAGACTCACATGAAGGCTTTTATTCTCTTTCCCACCCATGTCTGATGGACGAATTTTACACCTGGTTACATCAAATCATTTGTTTCTTTTGGTAGCTCTGCGCTCCTAGGATTTGAGCTGATACCTGAGTGGGCAGGATTCCCGAAAGAGACCCCACACTCACCTCCCTGGTGAAAGGCTGGATGTTCAGGGAACACCAAACCCAACAGGAATCGCTGTGTTCAGATGCCCTTGGGGTCAGGGAATGCTGCTTTGCCCCAAACACTCTGGATTTATCTCAGTGCTGGTGGGTGGGACCGGCGCCAATTGCTGCTGGCACAAGTGCCCTGAGCCAAGCCGAGAGTGCCCCACGAGTGTGGGGGTGCTGGGGCTGGGGCTGAGGGGCCTCCTGGGGCTGTTGCCATTGTCACAATTGTCTCCAGGCAACACCTCTTGTGACACCTGTGGAACATTGGAACCGGGTAGGGCACTAGAGGGTTGGGATGGAGAGGGCAGGGTATTTCATGCAGGGAAAAGTCAAAATGAGGAAAATGATCCCTTCTTTGTCCTATCTCATTTTATTCCCTCTGTTATTACTCAGGGTTGGATGTGGGACATTTATGTGTTCTGGGGGCTCTCCAGGGAGTCTCTTCTCTCTGCGTGTACCACAGGCGTCTCCTGCTTTTGAGATCACTTTGGCCAGCACTTCTCGATGCTGTTCAGGAGTAAACCCACATCTGGGCAGATGACTAGCAACACACCTTCCCCAGT
>NW_026628163.1:0-2741 GCF_030028575.1 Malurus melanocephalus
GCCCTTGCCAATATGGCGGCCGCGCATCGGGGGAAGCCCCTTGCCCTTGCAAATATGCCGGCCGCGCATGCGTGGTAGCCCCTTGCCCTTGCAAATATGGCGGCCGCGCATGCGCGGTATCCCCTTTCCCTTGCCAATATGGCGGCCGCGCATTCGCCGTAGCCACCCGCCATTGCCAATATGGCGGCCGCAGATGCGCGGCAGCCCCCCTCCCTTGCCAATATAGCGGACGCGCATGCTCGGTAGCCCCCCGGCCTTGCCAACATGGCGGCCGAGCATGTGCGGTAGCCCCTTGCTCTTGCCAATATTGCGGCAGCGTATGCGCAGTTGCCCCCCGCCCCTGCAAATATAGCGGCCGAGCATGAGCGGTAGCCCCTTGCCCTTGACAATATCAGCGGCCGCGCATGCGCGTTAGCGCCTTACCCTTGCCAATATGGCGGCCGCGCATTAGGGGAAGCCCCATGCCCTTGCCAATATGGCGGCTGCGCATGCGCGGCAGGCCCCCGCCCTTGCCAATATGGCGGCCGCGCATGCGCGGCAGACTTTGGCCCTTTCCAGTATGGTGGCCGCGCATGTGCGGTCGCCCCTTTCCCTTGCCAATATGGCAGCCGCGCATGCGAGGTATCCCTTTTCCCTTGCCAATATGGCGCCTGCAGATGCGGTGTAGAACCCCCGCCCTTGCCAATATGGCGGCCGAGCATGTGCGGTAGCCCCCGCTTCTGCCAATACGGCAACCGCGCATGCGCGGTAGCCCTCTGCCCTTCCCAATATGGCGGCCGCGCATGCGTTGTAGCCCCTTGCTCTTGCCAATGTTGCGGCCTCGTATGCGCAGTTGCCCCCGCCCTTGCCAACACAGCAGCCGACAATGAACGGTAGCCCCTTGCCCTTGCCAATATGTCGGCCTCGCATTAGGGGAAGCCCCTTGCCCTTGCCATTAGGGCGGCCGCGCATGTGCGGTAGACCCTTGGCCTTGCCAATATGGCTGCCGCGGATGCGTGGTTGCCCCCCGTCCTTGCCAATATAGTGGACGAGCATGTGTGGTAGCCCCCGCTCTTGCCAATATGGCGGCCGCGCATGCGCGGTAGCCCTCTGTCCTTCCCAATATGGCGGCCGCGCATGCGCTGTAGCCCCTTGCTCTTGCCAATATTGCGGCCGCGTATGCGCAGTACGCCCCCGCCCTTGCCAATATAGTGGCCGAGCATGTACGGTAACCCCCTGCCCTTGCCAATATGGCGGCCGCGCATTAGGGGAAGCCCGTTGTCCTTGCCAATATGGCGGACGCGCTTGCGCGGAATCCCTTTGTTCTTGCATATATGGCGGCCGCGTATGCGCGGTAGACTTTTGCCCTTGCCATTAGGGCGGCCGCGCATGTGCAGTAGACCCTTGCCCTTGCCAATATGGCGGCCGCGCATGCGCGGTACCCCCCCACTCTTGCCAATATGACGGCCGAGCATGTGCGGTAACCCCCTGCCCTTGCCAATATGGTGGCCGCGCATGCGCTGTAGCCCCCCGCCCTTAAAATATGGCGGCCGCGCATGCGCGGTAGCCCCTTGCCCTTGCCAATATGGCGGCCGCGCATGCGAGGTATCCCTTTGCCCTTGCCAATATGGCGGCCGCGGATGCGGTGTAGAACCCCCGCCCTTGCCAATATGGTGGCCGAGCATGTGCGGTAGCCTCCGCTCCTGCCAATACGGCAACCGCGCATGCGCGGTAGCCCTCTGCCCTTGCCAATATAGCGGCCGCGCATGCGTTGTAGCCCCTTGCTCTTTCCAATGTTGCGGCCGCGTATGCGCAGTTGCCCCCCGCCCTTGCCAACACAGCTGCCGAGAATGAACGGTAGCCCCTTGCCCTTGCCAATATGGCGGCCTCGCATTAGGGGAAGCCCCTTGGCCTTGCCAATATGGCGGCCGCGCATGCGCGGTAGCCCCTTGCTCTTGCCAATATGGTGCCCGCGCATGCGCGGTAGCCCCCCGCACTTGCACAAATGGCGGCCGCGCATGCGCGGTAGACCCTTGCCCTTGCCAATATGGCGGCCGCGCATGCGCGGTATCCGATTGCCCTTTCCATTAGGGCGGGCGCGCATGCGCGGTAGCCCCCCGCCCTGGCCAATATGGCGGCCGCGCATGCACGGTAGCCCCCCGCCCTTGCCAATATGACGGCCGCGGATGCGTTGTTGCCGCCCGCCCTTGCCAATATAGCGGACGAGCATGTGTGGTAGCCCTCGCTCTTGCCAATATGGCGACCGCGCATGCGCGGTAGCCCTCTGCCCTTCCCAATATGGCGGCCGCGCATGCGCTGTAGCCCCTTGCTGTTGCCAATATTGCGGCCGCGTATGCGCAGGAGCCCCCCGCCCTTGCAAATATAGCGGCCGAGCATGTACGATAGCCCCTTGCCCTTGCCAATATGGCGGCCGTGCATGCGCGGTAGCCCCCCGCCATTACCAATATGGCGGCCGCGCATGCGCGGCAGCCCCTCTCCCTTGCCAATATAGCGGCCGCGCATGCGCGGTAGCCCCCCGCACTTGCCAATATGGCGGCCGCCCATGCGCGGTAGCTCCTTGCTCGTGCCAATATTGCGGCTACGTATGCGCAGTAGCCCCCCGCCCTTGCCAATATAGCGGCCGAGCATGTGCGGTAGCCCCTGTCCCTTGCCAAAATGACGGCCACGCATGCGCGGCAGCCCCACTCCCTTACCAATATGGCGGCCGCGCATGCGCGGTAGCCCCCCGCCCTTACCAATAT
>NW_026628164.1:0-2832 GCF_030028575.1 Malurus melanocephalus
ATGGCCATATTATGCAATCCTACCTATGCCTCTAACATCCTATTGTTCAACTTTTAACTGCTCTCATAAGATTGCAGTTTTCTTCATGTAATGAGCATCACAAAACTCTACCAAATTTTTTTCAGTGCTTCTTTTGTCTTTCTCTTAACTAAAGAATGACCAAATCAGTCTTGGTCACTTGTGATGTTTGCATTACCCTTGATTTAGAGAGTCTACTGCTGACCTGTGGCCACATGGTGCTCCCTGTTTTGGTTTTTTTTTTGTTGTTGTTTTTTTGGGTTTTTTTTTTGTTTTTTTTTTTTGTTTTTTTTTTTTTGTTTTTTTTCGTTTTTTTTTAACGAAAAGAACAGGAAACAAGTCAGTTAATTAGATTTCTGTATATGAAAAAACCCTTTTGTGTTAAAATCTGATGATACTCATTTTGGACACAGAAATACAGATTTTCCTGTATGCATTCAACAGGATCCACACAAACTGAAGATAATTTGGGAAGACTCTTTTTTGGAGCTACACACACTGAATTTAAGTTCTAAATCTTGTGAGACCTTCCCCTGAGCTCCCTATGAAAAAGCTTGCTAGAAATACATCGAAATAAAATCATTAAAATGTTAATATAACCTATAAAATCAAACAAAAGACCTGTTGGAGATGGGGTCAAACTTAAACCGTATAAAAAAAAAACCTTTTTTAAAACAAAGTCGTGGAGATTTGAATAATTTTCCTTTTAAAATGTCAGTACCATCTTTAGGTTTGGTTCAGTTAAATCTGGAGCAGTTCTCCATAAGGAAAGGAAAGAATGAATATAAATATATTTCAGTAGGATTTTGGGATCCCTGATTCCTGTCTCTTTAGGAAAACTGTTTTTCCTTATGGCAGAGGCCTGCACTGTGAAAGATTTTGCAATGAAATAATGAGAAGTTGAGGAGAAGAAGAGAACAAGCTTGATTATCTTGGAACATTCACTTAATTAAAGAAACCCAAAATTATGTGTCCATCTATTAATGCTACCAAAAGCAGCCAAATAGATTCTCCAGGTGAAAAAAAAAGAGGAAAAGAAACACAGCAGAGTCCCTGCCATAGGTGAGAGCTGAGATTTTCCTCTCACAACACAGATTTTTTTGTAGGAAATTATATTTTTCAAAAATTTCTGCTGCCAGGGGTGCTGGGAGCTCCTGTGTTCAGCCAATGCTGCACCACAGCACTGTGTATTTCTAACTCCAAACCATACTATATGTATTTAATCCAGAGATTAATTTATTAATTCATTTTAATTAATTATTAATTTATTAATAATATAAAATACATGGAGGGCCCTTCTGATAACGGGTGTTTCCCATAATCCAGTGTGGCAGATAAGCATTAACCAGTAAATATTTCCCTGGGACTGGGCTTTGTCCCAGTGTAGGTTCCATTGCCGTGGCAGGTTTGAAAAAACTCAGGTCCTCTCCTTACACTGTGTTTTGTTTGGATGTGGCCCATTCTCCAATTTTCATGATAAAATGAGAACATAATTCACATATTAGCGTTTCAAAACCTCTACAGCTGCAGAATGAGTAAACAGTGGGGTGAGCAATCATTATTAATCTGCACTGGAGAAAGAGTGAGAGAGGGGGAAAAAAAGCCCGCGATTTTGTGGTGTGCTAAACCAGAAATATATGGTTTGCCCTTTTTAAAACATCTCAAATTCTTTTTTTTATCTGTGTTTTAGAGGTGACAGAGAAAAATCTATCTTTTAGCTGAACTAATCTCCAATGAATTAATATCCTTTTTCATATAAAAGTGTTTGGGGAAACCTGAAATTGTGGCATAACCTATTGATTGCATTATTTGAATTAAGTTTTCGAAAACCTACAGCTGTTTGCTGTCAAGATTTAAACCTACTGTCTATTTTCAGCTGTGCACTTAATACACATTTCACCTGGTGACTCAACAACATTTTAATATAAAAGTACATGATCAGGGAACATATGTTCAGTGTTCATACGAGGTTTAATAGCGACAGAAGGGGTAACAATTAACAGTTCTGTTTTTTCTGGGTACGCAGGGTCCGAGTTTAAAGTTTTTCCTGGGCTGCTTCCAAAAAATCTTTGTTCCTAGTGCCTTGACCTTTGAGGAGTTTGGAATCAATGAGCCACGTTGCCTTCCATAAGGGTGTCAAGTGCAGAATAAAAAACCGCGTCACATCATTTTTCACCGCGGCCAGATGAGGTCTGAGTGAAGGAACAAGGAACAGGAAAGCCAGAACATCTGAAAAATTGACTCTGCAAGCTGGAATGTGATTCTGCAATAAGGGGCAACTCTCCTTTGCTTTTTTTTTTTTTTTTTTTCCCCTCCTCTTTTTTTCCCCTTTTTTTTAAAGCCTTGTTCCATAAGGATTATAGCTCCCCCGCTGTTTGGAAAAGATAATTTCACTTGTAACACTAATAACTTGAGCAGGGAGAAGGCTGGCTGGGTGAATGGAATGCACTTCACTGCACATCTTGGCTTCGCTAGAAATCGGAAACAGATGGTCCTTGCGGCTGGCTTCCCACTCGGGCCCGCTCAGTGCCAGCCTGTGGTCGTTGGCTGGTTGCTGCTGGCACTGTGTGACTTGAACATAGTAGGACAGTGGCAAAAGAAATCAAATCTTTTTCATTGAGCACCAAACTGTAATGAAATTTGACAGATCTGACATTCTATACCCAACATCTAGTTAGAATATATTAACCTTTTCGTTTTCTTGAGCTCCTCTCCTACTACTTATGAATCTCCTTATTAAGGGTTTGCAGTGGCACTGGAGATGGCAGGAAAGCAGCATCTTCTGCATGCCCTCTAATGCTGGAACTCAAATAC
>NW_026628165.1:0-2776 GCF_030028575.1 Malurus melanocephalus
CCATTTTTCCTATTTTTCCCATTTTCCCTATCTCTCCATTCCATTTCTCCCCCAGATTTTTCCCATTTTTCCCGTCTCTCCCATTCCGTCTCCCCCTGATTTTTCCCATTTTCCCATCTCTCCATTCCATCTCTCCCAGATTTTTCCCATTTTTCCCATTTTCTCCATCTCTCCATTCCCTTTCTCACAGATTTTTCCCATCTCTCCATTCCGTCTCTCTCCAGATTTTTCCCATTTTTCCCATCTCTCCCATTTGTCTCTCCCCTACATTTTTCCCAATTTTTTTTTCATTTTTCCCATTTTCCTCATCTCTCCATTCCGTCTCTCCCAGATTTTTTCCCGTTTCTCCCATCGCTCCCGTTCTGTTCCTCCCCTGGATTTTTCCTGTTTTTCCCATTTTTCCCATTCCATCTCTCCCAGATTTTCCTCATTTGCCCCATTTTCCCATCTCTCCATTCCATCTCTCCCCAGATTTTTCCCATTTTTCCCATCTCTCCATTCTCTTTCTCACAGATTTTTCCCATTTTTCCCCTTTTCCCATTTTTCCCATTCCATCTCTCCCATATTTTTCCCATTTTTCCCATCTCTCCATTCCCTTTCTCACAGATTTTTCCCATTTTTCCCCTTTTTCCCATTCCATCTCTCACAGATTTTTCCCATTTTTCCCATTTTTCCATTCCGTCTCCCCCAGATTTTCCCCATTTTTCCCATCTCTCCATTCCATCTCTCACAGATTTTTCCCATTTTTCCCTTTTTCCCCATCTCTCCATTCCCTTTCTCCCAGATTTTTCCCATTTTTCCCATTTTTCCCATTCCATCTCTCCCAGATTTTTCCCGTCTCCCATTCGATCTCTCCCAGATTTTCCCCATTTTTCCCATCTCTCCATTCCATCTCTCCCAGATTTTTCCCATTTTTCCCACTTTTCCTATTTTTCCCCATCTCTCCATTCTATTTCTCCCCAGATTTTTCCCGTTTTTCCCATTCAGTCTCTCCCCAGATTTTTCACATTTTTCCCATCTCTCCATTTCATTTCTCCCATATTTTTCCCAATTTTCCCATTTTTCCCATTTTCTCATTTTTCCCATTTTTCCCATTTCTCCATTTCATTTCTCCCATATTTTTCCCATTTTTCCCCTTTTTCCCATCTCTCCATTCCGTCTCTCCCCAGATTTTTCCTGTTTTTCCCATTTTCCCCATCTCTCCCTCCATTTTCCCATTTTCCCGTTTTTCCCATTCCATTTTTCCCAGATTTTTCCTATTTTTCCCTGATCCCGTCCCCTCCCCCTGCTCCTCCGGAGTTTTTCCAGCGTTTCCATCCGGAGCTCTTTAACGAGCGGGTWGGAGGCTGCTCCGAGCTCCGAGACGGCTCCTGGAGCTCCGAGAGGAGAGAGCTCCCGACTGCGGAGCTCCGAGCTGGGAGGCTCCTCCCGAGGGCCTCCGCAGGGGGGGTCTGGAATCACGAAATCCCAAAATCCTGCAATCCTGGAATCCCACAATCCCGGAATCCCCTCAATCTTTTAATGCCACAATCCAATAATCCCGCAATCCCGGAATCCAAAAATCCCACAATCCCAGAATCCTGGAATCCAAAAATCCCGAAATCCTGTAATTCCGAAATCCCACAATCCCACAATCCCAGAATTCTGGAAACCCACAATCCTACAATCCCGAAATCCTGCAATCCTGGAATCCAAAAATCCCACAATCAATCCTGAAATCCCACAATCCTGGAACCCCACAATCTGACAATCCCGAAATCCCGCGGTCCCAGAATCCTACAATCCCACAATCCATAAATCCCAGAATTCCACAATCCTGGAATCCCGGAATCCCGAAATCCCCGCAATCCCAAAATCCCACCATCCTGCAATCCCGGAATCCCAAAATCCCACAATCCAAAGATCCCACAATCCTGGAATCCAAAAATCCCGGAATCCCGCAATCCAAAAATCCCCAAATCCCGAAATCCAAAAATCCCAAAATCCCGCAATCCAAAAATCCCGAAATCCCACAATCCCGCAATCCCACAGTCTTGCAATCCCACAATCCAAAAATCCCGCAATCCCACAGTCCTGCAATCCCCGCAATCCCACAATCCCAAAATCCCAAAATCCTGCAATCCAAAAATCCCGAAATCCCGTAATCCCACAATCCAAAAATCCCAAAATCCAAAAAACCCCAAAATCCCCAACCCTGCGATCCTGAAATCCCACAATCCTGAAATCCCACGATCTAAAAATCCCCAAATCCTGAAATTCTGCAATCCCACAATCCAAAAATCCCAAAATCCCACAATCCAAAAATCCCAAAGTCCCACAGTCCCAAAATCGCATAATCCTGATATCCTGGAAGCCTGCAATCCCCAAATCCCGCAATCCGAAAATCCAAAAATCCCCAAATCCTGCAATCCAAAAATCCCGAAATCCAAAAGAAATCCCAAAATCCCCCAACCCTGCGATCCTGAAATCCCAAAATCCCCCAATCTAAAAATCCCAAAATCCTGGACCCCACTCTGGGGCCCCAGATCCCCAAATCCTGCTGGGAATTTTGGAATTTGGCTCCTTCCAAAGGAAAATCCCTCTGGAATTTGGGATCGGGAACTTTGGGGGATCCTTTTCCCGCTGTTTCTCGGGGAAGATGCAATTCCAATTTTTCCTGAGGAAAATCCCTCTGGAATTGGGATCAGGAACCTCGGGGGATCCTGGGCTGGGGGAATTTGGGAATTCTGGGATTGGGTTCCATCCTAAGGAAAATCCCTCTGGAATTTGGATCGGG
>NW_026628166.1:0-2702 GCF_030028575.1 Malurus melanocephalus
ATCCCAAAATGACCCCAAAATGACCCCAAAATCTCCAAAAAAAATTTCCCAAAATGACCCCAAAATCTGCCCAAAAAATCCCCCAAATCCCCCCAAAATCTCCCCAAAATTTTGGGATTTTTTGGGTCATTCGAGGTCATTTTGGGCCATTTTTAGGGTAATTTTTGGGGGTCATTTTGGGTCATTTTGGGGCCATTTTGGGGTCATTTTGAGGTCATTTTGGTTCACTTTGGGTTCATTTTTGGGTCATTTTTGGGGTCATTTCGAGGTCATTTTTGGGGCCATTTTGGGGTCATTTTGGGGCCATTTTCCAGGATTTTGGGGTCATTTTGGGTCATTTTTGGGTTCATTTTTGGCCATTTTTTGGGGTCATTTTTGGGATGATTTTGGGGTCATTTTTGGGGTCATTTTGGGCCATTTTTTGCGCCATTTTTGAGGTCACTTTGGGGTCATTTTGGGTCCATTTTTCAGGATTTTGGGGTCATTTTGAGGTCATTTTGGGTTCATTTTTGGGTTCATTTTGGGGCCATTTTTGGGGCCTTTTTGGGGTCATTTCCCAGGATTTTGGGGCCGTTTTTGAGGTCATTTTGAGGTCATTTCGGGTTCATTTTTGGGGCCATTTTTGGGGTCATTTTGGGGCCGTTTTTGGGGCCATTTTTGGGGTCATTTCAAGGTCATTCTGGGGTAATTTTTGGGGTCATTTTGGGGCCATTTTTGGGGGCATTTCTGGGGTCATTTTTGGTTCATTTGGGGTCATTTTTTTGGATGATTTTTGGGGCCATTTTTGGGGTCATTTTGGGGTCATTTTGAGGTCATTTTGGGTCAATTTTTCAGGATTTTGGGGCCATTTCAGGGGGAATTTTGGGGTCATTTTTGGGCCATTTTTGGGGTCATTTTGAGGTCATTTGGGGCTGTTTTTGGGGTCATTTTTGGGGTCATTTTGGGCCATTTTTGGGGCCGTTTTTTGGGGTCATTTTGAGGTCATTTTGGGGCCATTTTCCAGGATTTTGGGGTCATTTTGGGGTCATTTTTGGGCCATTTTCGAGGTCATTTTGGGGTCATTTTCAGGGCCTTTTTTTGGGCCATTTTGGGGCCATTTTTGGGTTCATTTTTGGCCATTTTTTGGGGTCATTTTTGGGATGATTTTGGGGTCATTTTTGGGGTCATTTTTGGGGATTTTGGGGCCGTTTTTGGGGCCATTTTTGGGGTCATTTCAAGGTCATTCTGGGGTAATTTTTGGGGTCATTTTTGGGGGCATTTCTGGGGTCATTTTGGGGTCATTTTGGGTCAATTTTTCAGGATTTTGGGGCCATTTCAGGGGGGATTTTGGGGTCATTTTTGGGCCATTTTTGGGGTCATTTTGAGGTCATTTGGGGCTGTTTTTGGGGTCATTTTGGGCCATTTTTTGCGCCATTTTTGAGGTCACTTTGGGGTCATTTCGGGTCCATTTTTCAGGATTTTGGGGTCATTGCGGGACCATTTTTGGGATTATTTTTGGGGTTTTTTGGGGTCATTTTGAGGTCATTTGGGGCCATTTTTTGGGGTTCATTTTTGGGGTCATTTTGGGGCCATTTTTGGGTCATTTTTCAGGATTTTGGGGGCATTTTTGGGTTCATTTGGGGCCATTTTTGGGGTCATTTCGAGGTCATTTTGGGGTCATTTTTGCCCATTTTTGGGCCATTTTTTGGGATAATTTTGGGTTCATTTTTGGGGCCATTTTTGAGGTCATTTTGGGGTCATTTTTGGGCCATTTCCCAGGATTTTGGGGCCATTTTTGGGTTCATTTTGGGCCATTTTTGGGTTCATTTTTGGGGCCATTTTTGGGGCCTTTTTGGGGTCATTTTTGGGGTCATTTCCCAGGATTTTGGGGCCGTTTTTGGGGTCATTTTGAGGTCATTTCGGGTTCATTTTTGGGCCCATTTTTGGGGTCATTTTGGGCCATTTTTGGGGTCATTTTGAGGTCATTTTGGGTCCATTTTTGGGTTCATTTTTTGGGGTCATTTTTGGGGCCTTTTTGGGGTCATTTTTGGTTCATTTTGTGTCACTTTTTGGGATGATTTTGGGGCCATTTTGGGGTCATTTCGGGCCATTTTTGGGGCCTTTTTGGGGCCTTTTTGGGGTCATTTCCCAGGATTTTGGGGCCGTTTTGGGGTTTATTTTTGGCCATTTTTTGGGGTCATTTTGAGGTCATTTTGGGGCCATTTTTGGCCATTTTTAGGCCATTTCCCAGGATTTTGGGGCCGTTTTTTGGGGTCATTTGGGGCCATTTTGGGGGTCATTTTTGGTTCATTTTGTGTCACTTTTTGGGATGATTTTGGGGCCATTTTGGGGTCATTTTGGGTCATTTTTTGGGGTCATTTTGGGCCATTTTTGAGGTCATTTTTTGGGACGATTTCGAGGTCATTTTGGGCCATTTTGGGGTTTTTTTTGGGGCTGCTTTTGGGTTCATTTTGGGCCATTTTTCAGGTCATTTCAGGTTCATTTTTGGGGCCATTTTGGGGATGATTTTGGGGTCATTTTGGGCCATTTTTGGGGTCATTTCGAGATAATTTTGGGGGTTTTTTTGGGGTCATTTTGCCCATTTTTTGAGGTCATTTTTGGTTCTTTTTGGGGCCATTTTTGAGGCCATTTTGGGGTTTTTTTTGACCACTTTTGGCCATTTTTGGGTTCATTTTGGGCCATTTTGGGGTCGTTTCGAGGTC
>NW_026628167.1:0-2823 GCF_030028575.1 Malurus melanocephalus
AAACCAAATGCAAACTCTGCTGCCCCTCGGGCCCCGAGGCTCAGCCCTTCATCATGGGCGTGCACGTCATCGACAGGTGAGAGATCCTGGAAAAACCGGAATTGCAAAAAAAATCCCGAATTCCTGGAGAAAATCGTGGAATTCCTGAAAAAATCCCAAATTCCCAAAAAAATCCCGAATTCCTGGAGAAAAATCTCAGAATTCCCAAAAAAATCCCGGAATTCCTGGAGAAAAATCTTGGAATTCCCAAAAGAATCCCTAATTCCTGGAATTCCTGAAAAAAAATTACAGTTCACCAAAAAAATCCCAGAATTTCCTGAAAATACCCTGGAATTACCCCCAAAATTCCCAAATTCCTGGAGAAAAATATCAGAATTCCTCAAAAAATCCCAAATTCCTGGAGAAAAATCCTGGAATTCCTGAAAAAAAATTACAGTTCACCAAAAAAATCCCAGAATTTCCTGAAAAAACCCTGGAATTCCCAAAAAAATCCCAAATTCCTGGAGAAAATCCTGGAGTTTCCCAAAAAAATCACAGAGTTCCTGGAGAAAAATCTCAGAATTCTCAAAAAAATCACAAATTCCTGGAGAAAAATATCAGAATTCCTAAAAAATATACAAAATTCCAAAAAAAATCCTGGCATTCCCGAAAAAATCCCGAATTGCTGGAGAAAAATCTCAGAATTCTTGAAAAAAACATGGAATTCAAAAAAATCCCAAATTCCTGGAGAAAAATCTTGGAATTCCCAAAAAAATCCCAGATTTCCTGAAAAAACCCTGGAATTCCTGTAAAAAATTACACAATTCCAAAACAAATTCTGGAATTTCTGAAAAAATTACATAATTCCAAAAAAAATCCTGGAATTTCTGAAAAAAATTACACAATTAAAAGTCCTGAAGTTCCCCAAAAAATTCCTGGAATTCCCAAAAAAAACCTGAATTTCCTGTAGAAAAATCTCAGAATTCCTGAAAAAAAAATTACACGGTTAAAAAAGAATCCTGGAATTCCTGAAAAAAATCACACAATTCCCAAAAAACCCTGGGAATTCTGGAAAACCCCAAAATCCAGGCAGATATGCAACCGGGAAAACCTGGAAAATTGGGCAAATCTGGGCAGATTTGGGAGCAGGAAAACCTGGAAAATCCAGGTGGATCCACAAGTGAGAAAGCCCAAAAAATCTGGAAAATTTGAAAAATTTGGGAAATCTGGGTGGATCTGCAAGCAAAACCTGGAAAATCTGGGTGGATCCGTGGGCGAGAAAACCCGGAAAATCTGGGAAATGCAGGTGGATCCGCGGGCGGGAAAATCTGGAAAATTTGGCAAATCCACGAGTGGGAGAACCCAGAAAATTTGGAAAACCAGGAAAATCCGGATGGATCCATGAGCGTGGAAACCTGGAAAATCCGGGTGGATCTGCGAGCAGGAAAACCTGGAAAATTCGGGTGGATCCATCAGCAGGAAAACCTGGAACATCTGGAGAACCTGGAAAAGCCAAATCCGTGAGTGGGGAAACCTGGAAAACCTGGAAATCCAGATGGATTTGCGGGCAGGCAATTTTGGAAAATTTGCAAATCTGCGAGTGGGAGAACCCAGAAAATCTGGAAAACCCAGAAAATCCAGATGGATCCACGAGTGTGGAAACCTGGAAAATCTGGGTGGATCCACGAGTGTGGAAACCTGGAAAATCCGGGTGGATCTGCGAGCGTGAAAACCCAGAAATTCTGGAAAATTGGGCAAATCCGGGTGGATCTGCAAGTGGGAAAACATGGAGAATCTGGAAAACCCAGAAAATCCGGATGGATCTATGAGCGAGAAAACCTGGAAAATCTGGAGAATCCAGTGAATCCACGAACGGGAAAATCTAGAAAATTCAGGCGGATCCACGAGTGGGAAAACACAAAACATCTGGAAAACCCGGAAAATCCAGCAAATCCGCAAAGGGGAAAACCCAGAAAATCTGGAAAATTCAGCAAATCTGGGTGGATCCATGAGCGGGAAAATCTGTAAATCCGGGTAGATCCATCAGCAGGAAATCCTGAAACATCTGGAAAACCTGGAAAATCCATCAAATCCGCGAGTGGGGAAACCTGGAAAACCTGGAAAATCCGGCAAATCCAGGTGGATCCACAGGCGGGGAAACCTGGAAAATCTGAAAAATCTGGGTTGATCCGCGAGCAGGAAAACCCAGAAAATCTGGAAAACCTGGAAAATTCGCGTGGATCTATCAGCAGGAAAACCTGAAACATTTGGAAAACCTGGAAAATCCATCAAATCCGCGTGTGGGGAAACCCAGAAAACCTGGAAAACGCAGATGGATCTGCGGGTGGGAAAATCTGGAAAATTTGGCAAATCTGCGAGTGGGAGAACCCAGGAAATCTGGAAAACCTGGAAAATCCGGATGGATCCATGAGCATGGAAACCTGGAAAATCCGGGTGGATCTGCGAGCAAGAAAATCTGGAAAATCCAGATGGATCCATCAGCAGGAAAACCTGAAACATCTGGAAAACCTGGAAAATCCATCAAATCCGCGAGTGGGGAAATCTGGAAAACCTGGAAAATCCAGATGGATCTGTGGGAGGGAAAATCTGGAAAATTTGGCAAATCCGGGCAGATCTGCATGCGGGAAAACCCGGAAAAGCTGGAAAATCCGGGAAATCTGGGTGGATCTGTGAGTGGGAAAACCTGGAAAACTTGGCAAATCTGGGCAGATCCACATGCGGGAAAACATGGAAAATCTGGCAAATCCAGATGGATCCGCAGGCGGAAAGACCCAGAAATTCTGGAAAATCCAGCAAATCTGCGAATGGGAAAATCTAAAATTC
>NW_026628168.1:0-2781 GCF_030028575.1 Malurus melanocephalus
GCTGGTGGGGCAGTATCTCGGTTTGCAAGCTACAGATTGTGGTGTAGATGGAGCTCTGGGTAGAAGCCTGAGACAAGAGGCCTTGAACTGCCAACCCTTTGGTGATGCCAGCCAGGTGAATGGACACTGGGAGACACAGCAGGAGCAAAGACTCATGAGGAAGAGTGAGATTTGCATGTGGCTTGGACTGTGGGGGTTTAAAAGCCTAGGCTTCCTTTTCAGAGGCACCAGCTGTGTTACTGCACCATGAATAAATTGCTTTATGGARCAAGACWTTTGAGAGTCTGCCATGAGAARCCTGGGSTTGATCCAGTAAAGAAACCGGGCCTGACTGCTTGAGGGAGTCAAATGAGGCACCTGTGACTCCAGTGGGCTGACTGGAGCTCTGGAAAGGGAGCTCTGTCCCAGCAGCTGGAAAGGGGCTCTGTCCCAGCAGCAAAAGTCTCTAGCCTTGGGAATGTGACTGACAGACAGGCTCATGAATGGTCAGACTGGGATGTTTTCTTAACAGTGATGATGCCAGATGCCTGAGTTCACCTAGAGGACTTTGCACGGACTCGTTCTACAGCAAACAGATTGATATAAAATGCCTTACATAGTGGGGCAAAAACAGGAGACATATTTCCTTATTTCCCTCCTCCAGGCTTTGTAGAATGTTACTGCAGGATAAACCAGCCCTGGCATCAAGGAAACCCACCCTTCTCAGTGATGCTGGCTGGGCTGGGCTGGGCTATGCCCTGCTGACTCACCAGCACCCTTGACTCAGCAAAGGGATCCAGGCAAGCTGGAAAGATGAGCTGAGACCAATGGCATGAAGTTCAACAAGAACAAGTGCTGTGTCCTGAACTTTGGCCATAATAAACCCATGCAGCACTASAGGCAGYRGTCAAAGCAGTTAGAAAGTGGTCCAGTGGAAAAGATCATGGAGGTGCTGGTCAACAAGAGTTGAATATGAGCCAGCATGKGCCCAGRTGRCTAARAAGGTCAGTGGCACCCTGGCCTGTACCAGAGACAGTGTGGCCAGCAGGACCAGGGCAGTGTTTTCCCCTGTATTAAGCACTGTGAAGCCACACCTCACATACTGAGTTCAGTTCTRGGCCCCTCAGTTCAGAAGGAAATTGAGGTTTTGGAGTGTGTCCAGAGAAAGGCAATGATGCTGGTGAAGGGTCTGAATGGCATGTCCTGTGAGGAAGAGCTGAGGGAGCTGAGGGTGTTTAACCTGGAGAAAAGGAGGCTCGGGGGTGACCTTATTGCTCCCTACAACTGCTGGAAAGGAGGGTGTGGCCAGGTGGGGGTCAGTCTCTTCTCACAGACAACCAGCGACAGGAGGAGAGGACATAGCTTCATGCTGTGCCAGGGGAGGTTTAGGTTGGACATAAGGAAGAAAATCATCACAGAAATGCTGATTAAATATTGGGATGGGCTGCTGAGGGARGCGGTGTTGTCACTCTCTCTGGCGGTGTTTAAGGAAAGCCTGGACGTGGCACTTGGTATCACAGTCTGGTTGACGTGGTGGTACTGGGTCACAGGTTGCACTCGAYGATCGCGGAGGCCTTTTCCAACCCGAAATTCCGGGATTCCGTGAAACGCGCCCGCCCCGCGGAGGGCGGGATTCCGACGGATGACGGTGTGGGCGTGGCTAGAGAGACGCGCGTGACCCTCGAGGGGCGTGGCCTCACGCAGGGGGCGGGGCCGGACGGTGCCCTTCGGACGCAGAGGAAATGCACGCGGTGACGCAGTGACGTCAGGCACCGCGGGCCGGTGGTGACGGCGGGTCCGGGCGGCCATGGCGCACCGGTACCTGCTGCTGGCGCGGGGTGGCGGCTGCCGCCTGGGGCTGCCCGGGGCCCCGCTGCAGCAGCTGCTCTGCGGGAGAGGCTTGCTCGGGGGGGCAAGGCCCTGCCTGGCTCAGGTGAGGAGTGCGCACGGGGGCCCGGTGTCGAGGGAGGGCCGTGGTGTCCTCCGGCGGCGGGCGGTCCCGGGGCGGGGAAAGGCGCCGCGCTGCTCGGAGCCGAGGACGCCTCTCTGCTGCCCGCGGCCTTTCCCGGTTCGTCCTCACCCCGTTCGGAGGACACAGTCCCTGTCCTGCTCGGTACCGACCCTTCCGGCGGCGGGGAGTGAGGGCTAATGGATGGGTGAGCGGACGGGCTGGAGTTCCGCGGCTCCCGGGCTGGAAGTGGCAGCAGGCTCCGTGCGGGACAACCTGCGGGCTCCTTCGGCTGCAGGAGAGTCGTCTTGTCCAAGGAAGACGAGGTGACACCCCAGAGCTGCTTGTTATTGTACCCTGCCCATATTCCTAGAATCTTAAAATATTAAGAGGTTGRAAGGGACCGTAAARATCTTCTCTGCCATGGRCAGGGACGCCTCCCWCTACACCAGGTTGCTCAGAGCCCCATCCMACCTGGCSTTGAAAACTGCCTGGCTTGGGGCATCCACAGCTTCTCTGAGCAACCTGTTCCARTGCCTCAYCACCCTCCCAGTAAATAATTTCTTCCTAATAGCTAACTTAATTTATCCTCTTTCAATTTGTACCCGTTGCTCCTTGTCCTATCACTACAGTTCTTGAAAAGAGTCCCTCTCTGGCTTCTCTGTAGACCCCCTTCAGATATTGTAAGGTTGCCATGAGCTCTCCATGCAACTTTCKCTTCTCCAGGCTRAGCARCCCCARCTTTCTCAGATTCTCTTTGTAGAGGAGGGTTCCCAGGTTCCTGTTGGTTACCCAGGTGCTGTGTCCCACCTAACTCCTAAGTTTCTCCATTTCTTTCTCATGGTGATGATTTG
>NW_026628169.1:0-2695 GCF_030028575.1 Malurus melanocephalus
CAGTGACACCCCTACCCATCTCCAACTCTCCCAGTCCATCCCAGTCTCTCCCAGTGCCCCCAATGTGTCCATCTCGCTGCTGCCCTCGAGCTCCCAGCCCGGCCCCGGCCGCCTGCTCTGCTCCGTGATGGATTTCTACCCTGCCCGGGTGCAGCTGAGGTGGTTCCAGGGCCAGCAGGAGCTCTCGGGGCACGTGGTGGCCACCAGCGTTGTTCCCAACAGGGACTGGACCCACCAGCTCCTGGTGCTGCTGGTGCACGGTGTCACCTCCCCTGCCAGGTGGAGCACGTCAGCCTGGAGCAGCCCTGAGCCGGCACTGGGGTGTGACCCAGCCCCACAGCGCCGGAGGGAGCGCAGGAGGGATTGGGTGTGCTGGGAGGGGGATTGGGGTGCGCTGGAAGCAACTGGAGTTTGAGGGAGGCAGGTGTTAACGGGGAGGGGGATTTGGGGAGCCAGAGAGGATCAGGAAAGGTTTTGAAGGACAGGGGGACTGGGATACGATTTCCAGGGGGTCTTGGTGGACACTGGGAGAGTTTGAGGATTCTGGGTGTAACTGGGATGGAGTTTGGGTGAGCCTGGAGGGGCTGGAAGGAGACTGGGGATGGAAAACAGAGGGAGAGAATGAGGTTTGGTGTGCTTGGATCAACTGGGACAGTATTGATGGGACTGAAGAGTCCCTGAAGGGACAGGAAGAGGGTTTGCGGGTCTTTGGGCAGACAGCCAATGATCCTGTCATTCCTTTCAGGATCCCACAATCCCCCTCTCAGTTGCCATCCCCAAAATCAGACACAGACAACCCCACCAAAATCTGCCCCAGCCGGGGCCGAGGCCATGGGGAGGGGCTGCGGCCGCTGTCGGCTCAGGAGCTCTGTGGGCAGAGAAAAGGGGGTGACACCGGGCTGGGGGTCCCCAGGGAGCACACACGCTCCGGGGGAAGGGGGACACGACTCCCGGGAATCCCTCTCACCTTCCTGTGCAGGTGGAAGCCGAGCCCCAGCACCGGGAAGATGAAGCCCAACACCAAAGCCCCCGATCCCCCAGGTCTTGGGGTCAGGAGCGCAGAATCCAGGAAATGGCAGCGGCTGCTGGGAATGGACCGGGACAGAGTGGGACAGACTGGGACAGACTGGGACAGATGGACACAGGGATACACCGGGACCTGGACCAGAACCTGGCAGGGCCAGAACTGGGGCTCCAGGGATCATACTGGGATATACTGGGACTACACGGAGGGCTACTGGGAGAATACTGAAGACAAGTGGGTGCTGCTGGGAGATACTGGGAGTGATTTGGATCATACTGGGACTGGCTGAAATTGTACTGGAAGTGACTGGAACCACAGGAGTAGTGAAAGGGCACAATTGGAAAATTGCATGGGGCAATGGGGGTCATACTGGGATCATACTGGGACTAACAGGGTCATACCTGGAGTGACTGGCGTAGTACTGGGAGTATCTGGGAGTGACTGTGATCATACTGGGGTGACAGGATCAAACCAGACTCATACTGGGAGTTTCCGGAAATTACTGGGATCATACTGGGGGTGGCTGGACTCACACTGGGATCATGCTTGGGGCAACTGGGACCGTCTTGGGGGCAAGTGGAACTTACTGGGAGTGACTGGGAACATAAAAACTTGAATGGAGTTTTTATGCCATGACATTCCCAGGCAGCTCCATGCCCCCAGGTCGTGGGGTTGGAGCAGGAGAACCGCTGGCAGCACCTTTGGGGCACAGCCCAGGGCTGGAGGACTCCTTTCCACAGTTCATTTTCTCTGCCCAATTCAAATCATCCCCTCCCATTCAAATCCCCTCCATACGCATTTTCTCCCTACAATTAAAGTTTCCTCTCCCCAGTTAAACTTTTTTCCCCAATTAGGCCCCGAGCCCCCTCCCCAGCCCCAGCTCCTCCCAGCAGTACCTGGCCAGGACCCTCTGGAAACAGCAGCAGAAAGAGTTAAAAAATTCAATATTATTTCCATTGATTTCCTTGGTTTTGGGGAGATTTCCTGCAGCTGCTCCGGGCGATACCTGAGGGGTCGCCTCAGGCTCCACCCCCTCTCCAGCCCCTTTTTCCAGTTTTTTTCCTCAGCTTTTTGGGGAGAGGAGGAGTTGCTCTGCTCAGGGGCTCTCCAGGGAGGCCCCGAGGCCCCAACGCGGTTCCCTCCAGCCCCTTGGAGCATTTGGAATCTCCAGCTCTCAGCAATCGCTGTCTATGGGATTCAATCTCCCCTGCAGGGCTTTTCTCCAAAACAGATTGATTTACAGAGAGTTTTGTGGTTTCCCTTTGAGCCGGGGCCTGGCGGCACCAGAGCTGCCACAGGTGCTGGGGCAGGAAGGGCCGAGAGACAGCACCTCCCCAAAAACCTCCGGGAGGGGACAAGGGCTGGAGGGGGAAGAGAATAAACACCGGTTAATAGAAAAAGAAAAAAAAATGTTACATATATATGATATCTAAAATAAAAATAAAATAACTATAAAAAAAATAAAGTAATAGCAGAGCTTTTTCTTTGGGACATTCACACAGAGGGCTCCAGGTTTTCATCCCTTCCCACCTGGCTCAACTGCGCTGCTGGGAGAGGCACGGCCATGTCTTAGAGGGGGCATAAACCATCAGAACCCCCCAGAGTGCCCCAGGATCCACAGTGTGACATCAGACAGTGTGAAACTCCCCCAGGGGAGGTACCTGGGTGTTC
>NW_026628170.1:0-2814 GCF_030028575.1 Malurus melanocephalus
GCTGCCAAGGCACCGAGTGAGGCCGAGATTCAAATCCTATTGTGTTTTACAAAGTCTCACACAGTTTTGGGCAGCACTTTCGAGCTTTTTGTTTAAATTGCTCAACAATGTGGTCACACACCAGAGCTGGGAGTTATAAATCCAGCACCAGGGCAGCCTGGTCAAAAGTTCAGTTTTGCCTCACTAGTGAAGTAGGAGCTGGCTGGAGCCTGTGCTGTGCCAGGAGGGAGATCTGCCTCGATTAAAAAAACAAACCAAAAGCAAAAAGTGTCCTTTTCCCCTGATGAGTTGTGTGCAGGAGGATGGAAACGAGGAGTGGAACGCAGCAGAGGAAAAACGTGGAGAGCTGATGGAACACACGAGTAAAGCACCAGGAGAGCTCACACCACGCAAAAGAGGAAATATCTCTCTAAACAAGAATAAGCCACACTTTCAGCTTGGCTTTCACTGCGGGAAAGATATCCCCTGAAGCTCCAAAATCAATGTTCTGCCGTGGAAACCCCTCTCAGTGTGTTTTGTGCAGAGCAGCACCTCGTCTTTGCTGCCATGGAGAGCCCGGGACCCTCTGGGGATGATTTAAAAGCCCAATTTCTGAAGGTGCTCTGCTCTGTGTTGGCTGCAGCAGGCAAGTGTTTGTAGATATCACAGGCTGTAATTATTGCCCCTTTACCTGGGGAAAGAGGCAATAATTACTGCTAATTTGTAAATGCCTTCCTCTGCCAGGCACAACAGTGTCTTGGCTGCTTTTCCCCTTTTCCTCAGGGGGTAGGAGTTGGGAATCACCAAGGGAAGGAAACAGCACGAACTCATTTTCCCACCAATTGATTCTGAACCACCCTCGGAGTAATTCTGGCAGTCCTGAATCCATAACAGCCCATATGGGATTTTATTCAGTCACAAATCCAAAACCTCTGGAGATAAACCTTCCTGAAATTTGGGAGGCCTGGCATAGGATTGCAGGAATAACCTCACCAGTCTGTCTCCGCTCCCACAGTACATCAATAGATGTGTGCAGATACTTCTTATTTGCTTGTTTAAAATGATTTCTCAGAGCACTGAACTGTGCTTCCCCCATTCATCTGGAATCCAAGGAAAGTGGGAGGGGGAATTGTTTTTCTGTGCCAGTCTACACCTTTCACTGCCTCTTCAAAAACCAGGAAATGAGGATCTGTCTGCCTGATGCAGAGGGTGATTCACACACTATTACAACAGAAACACAAAAGCCATAGAGCTGTAAAGCCAATATAATTAAAACTGGATATAATTAAAACAATTGGCTGATGGCAAACAGACGCTACAGCCCTGCACAGCCATTCTAAAGGAGAATAAACAGAGGTAAAAAGGAACCTTTTGGGTTGTGCAACCCTGCTCAGTAAATTAATTAAAAACCCACAGAGATTATTATGTCATAGGAATCAGAATACTTTTGCAGGAGATTTCAAGTGACAAATTTTGTGTTATGATCTCTCAGTCACTTTTCTCTGCCAAAGTAGCACCATGACTGTGGTGGATTGTAAGGAACTAAATGACCTTATGGACATAGAAGATTTCCTTCATGTCTGAAAAAAATTAAGAAAGAAAAAAAAAAAAAAAAAAAAAAAAAAAAAAAAAAAAAAAAGAAAAAAAGTGCCTCTCTCAGAAAAGGCACAGTTAATATAAGCAGAAAGGTAAAATCTTCTGAGAAGCAGAAGGAAAATGCTTTTTTTAAATTTTTTTTTTCTAAATCCAGAAAGAGTCATATCCATGGTAAGTCCACATGGCAAATTATATTCATATCTTACCACACTTAATGAGATTAGAAGTGCCATGAAAGGGCAAGTCAATGTAAAACCACAGGTGACCCTGTTGCTGACAGCCTCAGCAGATGCAGAAAATGAATCCCTGTCCTGTGAGCCCCTGCAGAAATGCTTCAGGGGCCTGATTAATGCTTAATTCCTGCTAAAAATAAATCACCATTAATTCTGATAAAGGAAAAATAAACCTTTTGAGGAGTGAAACAAGGAGTCCTGCTTCAGGCAGTGGGGAAAAGAAGAGATGCCACCCAAGGAAAAGCCACAGAATTCGTCATTGAAGCCATGTGGTCCAACAAACACACACCTGTAAGGCAAAATGTGAGCAATACCAGTGGTCAACTAATGTGGGTTTCATTCTTTAGACAAGAAGAGCGAATCAACAAAAAAAGTCCCAGTAATGGGCAGCTCGAGCAGGAATTCCTTACAGCTCGTTGGAATATTCAAAAGTTTCTCCCAAGAAAGATTCACTGCAGTGTGAATGGAATTTTTCAAAGGATTTTAAAACCTGAACCCAGGGTGGTTCAGGGGGAAACCAAGGCACACGGGAGAGAGAATGATCAAAGAAGGAGCAGCCTCAGCCAAACTGGCCCAAGCTGGACACAAACACGGCTCCTGTGGCTCAGAATGATGGGGTTTGAGCCTTGGCCATGTCTGGACAGCTTGGGGAATATCCAGTCTCTCCAGAAAAGCAAACCACATATTTTTTAAACTGCTCCTTTGACCCTGCAGAGGGCAATGACATTTCTTTAACAGATGCATCACGAAAATCAAACCATTGTCCTTGTCCTGTGTGGACCAACTATTTTTCTCTCTCTTTGAAATATCTGCAATTTTCTTTGTGACTGGGACCAGGAACTTCTGAACCACTGACAGACCAACACCCTCAGGCAGCTGGGAAACCCTGAGCCACAGAAAATCCAGCACCAAACATGTTTCAAAGCCTCCAGCAGTACTGATTTAACTAAAACACGTGTACAGAATCTGCTGATCTTTCACTCGGAGCTGGCACACGCTGGAAGGA
>NW_026628171.1:0-2760 GCF_030028575.1 Malurus melanocephalus
GGATTTTGGGAATTCAGGGAATGATTTTGGGCAGGATTTTGGGGATGATTTTGGAATATTCAGGGAAGGACTTAGGAATGATTTTGGGAATTCAGGATTTTGGGAATTCAGGATTTTGGGGGTTTCTCACCCACCGCTGCCCACGGGGCTCCCGCTGGGGCTGAACCCCGCCCTGCAGGCACAAACCCGATCCGAGCTCCTCTCGCAGCGCTTCACCTCCACACTGCCCTTCCCTGGCCACGGAAATTAATTAATTCATTCATTAATTAACTAATTAATTCATTCATTAATTCATTAATTCATTATTTCATTCATTCTTTCATTCATTCATTAACGACAAAACGAACTCCTCGTGGCGGGTTTTGTTCTGTAGGAACAGCCCCAGAATTCCACAGTTCATCAATCAATAATTGATTAATTATTTTAGTAATTGAACGATTTAGCAATGGAATTATTGCATGTTTTAATGATTTAATAAAGAATTGAATAATAGAGCGATTGAATGAGTGAACAATTGAACAGTTGATTAGCAGAACAATTAAACAATTGAATAATTTAATAAACCTTCTAATAATGAACAATTGAATAATGGAACAATTGAATAATTGAATAATTGAAATATTGAAAAAATGGAAAATTGAATAATTGGAATATTGAATAATTGAATAATTGGATAATTGAAATATTGAAAATTTGAAAATTTGTAAAATTGAAAAATCGAACAATTTAATAATTTAATAATTTAATAATTTTCCCATTTGGTGGCAGCAGTTTCCAGCCCCGCCCTTCCCAAACCGGGATCAGCCTGAACCCACCCAGCCTTGGAGAAAACCTCAGAAAAGCTCCCAAAAAGGGATTTTCCCCCCCAAAAAGCCCCAAATCCGAGCGCTCACGGGGGTTGCAGACGGTGCAGCTGCGGCAGAAGCCGTGGTGGTGCTCGGGGCTGAAATATCCGGCCTGACACGGGGCACAGACGGTGTCTGATGTGGCTGTGCAGCGGCTSCGCATCCGCTCCCCTGGAAAAACCCAAAATARAACCAAAATCAGGGAAAAATCCCAATTTCCATTCTTTGGGATTGAATAAAATCCAAAATGGAGCGGTTCCAGTTGAAATGTTTATTCTGGCACGGGGCACAGACGGTGTCTGATGTGGCTGTGCAGCGGCTCCGCATCCGCTCCCCTGGAAAAAACCCAAAAAACCCAAAATCAGGGAAAAATCCCAAAATAAGGGAAAAATTCCAAAATAAGGGAAAAATCCCAATTTCCATTTCAATTGTGAAAACAGAATCCAGAATGGGGAGGTTCCAGGTATCCAGCAGATATTCCTCTAGGAAAAAAAATGTATTTTCCACTAAAAAATCGGTTTTACGCTAAGAAAAATAAAGAGATATTACATAAAATATTAGATATTCCACAAAAACTCAGATATTTCACTAAAAAGCAGATATTTCACGAGAAAGAAATAGATATTACACAAAATATTTGATATTTCACTAGAAAGCAGATATTTTACTAGGAAAAAATTAATTTTACGCCAAGAAAAATAAGTAATATTACACAAAATAATAGATATTTCACTAAAAAGCAAATATTTCACGAGGAAAAATTTAAATTTTGCCCCCAAACCCTCGCGATTCCACTCACCGGGGGCGCAGTCGCTGCAGCAGCGCTCCTGGAAGAGATATTGGCGCTCCGCGCAGCGCAACTCCCGCGGAAAAACGGGAACGGCCGCGGCCAGGAGCGCGCACAAAGCCAGGGAACGGCAGGGAATCATCCCGGGACACCGGGAAAAATCCTGGAATTTCGAGGGATAAACCCCGGAGCCGAGGAATTTAAAAAAATCAGCCCTGGAGCCGCGGGATTCCAGGAAAAAAACCCCGAAATTCCAAGGAATAACCCCCGAGCCGCGGGATTCCAGGGAATCAAGCCTGGAATTTTAAGGAATCAGCCCCGGAGCCGCAGTTCTCGGTGCGGCGGTGCGGAATTGCCGGGAATCAGCCCCGGAGTCCCGGAATTTTCGGGAATCAGCCCAGGAATCCCGGTATTCCAGGGAATCAAGCCCGGAATTTTAAGGAATCAGCCCCAAAGCCCCGAAATTCCAAGGGATCAGCTCTGGAGCCGCGGAATTCCCGGGAATCAACCCCAGAGTCCCGAAATTCCAAGGAATCGGCCCCGGAGCCCCGAAATTCCAAGGGATCAGCTCCGGAGTCCCGAAATTCCAAGGGATCAGCTCCGGAGCCGCAGTTGCCGGTGCGGGGGTGCGGAATTCCCGGGAATCAGCCCCGGAGTCCCGAAATTCCAAGGGATCAGCCCTAGAGCCGCGGAATTCCCGGGAATCGGCCCCGGAGTCCCGAAATTCCAAGGGATCAGCCCCGGAGCCCCGGAATTGCCGGGAATCAGCCCCGGAGTCCCGAAATTCCCGGGAATCAGCCCCAAAGCCCCGAAATTCCAAGGAATCGGCCCCGGAGCCGCAGCTCCCGGTGCGGCGGTGCCGTTCCCCTCCGGGCTCTGCGCTCGGGCACAGCGCGGATCGAGCGCGCCGCGGGAAATTCCGGCTCCTCCCCGCCCCTCGGCGCTCCCGGCGCGGGGATTTCGGCAGGAAACGGCGGCGGCGGCAACGGAAGAGTTAAACGAGGGGGAGGAACCGCGGGAACGAGGGGGGAACGAACGGGAACCAGCGGGGATGGAGCGGGGATGGAGCGGGGATGGAGCGGGGATGGAGCGGAACCAGAGCGGGGATGGAGCGGGGATGGAGCGGGG
>NW_026628172.1:0-2694 GCF_030028575.1 Malurus melanocephalus
TGAGCCGGGAAAGGGACAAAACATCCACCGGGAGCTCGGAGCTGGGGGACCCTGAGCAGATTCAGGGTGCGGAGAAACCCCACAAATGCTCGGAATGCGGGAAGAGCTTCAGGTGGAGCTCGAACCTGCAGCGCCACCGGCGCCTCCACACCGGGGAAAAACCCTTTAAATGCGAAGAATGCGGAAAATGTTTCAGCAGCAGCTCCAACCGCAACTCGCACCAGCGCAGCCACAGCCGGGAGCGGCCCTACGAGTGCGGGGAGTGCGGGCAGAGCTTCCGCTGGAGCTGCTACCTGACGGTGCACCGGCGCATCCACAGCGGGGAAAAACCCTAYAAATGTAAAGAATGCGGGGAAAGTTTCCCCCGCAGCTCCGGGCTGAGCGTTCACCGGCGMATCCACACCGGGGAGAAACCKTAYGAGTGYGRGGAGTGCGGGCAGAGCTTCAGCACCGGCTCGCACCTCAGGGTTCACCGGCGCGTTCACAGCGGGGAAAAACCCTATAAATGTGAGGAGTGCGGGAGGGGGTTCAGCTGCAAGTCCAACCTGACGGTGCACCGGAGGAAACACAGCGGGGAGCGGCCGTATGAGTGCGGGGAGTGCGGGCAGAGCTTCACCGATAGCTCCGGGTTGAAAGTGCACCGGTTCAGCCACACGGGGAAAAAACCCTATAAATGCGGGGAGTGCGGGAAGGGATTCGGGACCAGCGCGCAGCTGATGAAACACCAGCGGGTTCACAGCGGGGAGAAACCCTACGTGTGCGGGGATTGCGGGAGGGGATTCACGCAGAGCTCCTCCCTCATCCATCACCGCCGCATCCACACCGGGGAAAAACCCTACAAATGTGGGGAATGCGGGAAAAGCTTCCGCGGCAGCTCCGATCTGCTGCTGCACCAGCGGATCCACACGGACGAGCGGCCGTTCCGCTGCCCCGAGTGCGGGAAGGGGTTCAGGCACAATTCCTACCTGGCCCGGCACCGGAGGATTCACACCGGGGAGAAACCCTACAAGTGTGGGGTTTGTGGGAAGAGATTCTCGGATCGTTCGGCTTTTAACCGGCACCGGCGGACTCACCGGGGAGGGGAGAGCTGAGGGGCTCCATCCTTCCTGGTCTTGGATTTCTTTGCATTTTTGTTTTTTTCCAAACACCCAAAATTGGGTAAAAATAAAGGTTTTGAGTAAAAGCGTGGTTGGGGTCAAGTCCTCACTGAGGGGCTCCATCCTTCCTGGACTTGGATTTTTTTGTATTTTTGGTTTTTTCCAAACACCTAAAATTGGGTAAAAAATAAAGGTTTTGAGTAAAAGCATGGTTGGGGTCAAGTCCTCACTGAGGGGCTCCACCCATCCTCGACTTGGATTTCTTTGTATTTTTGGTTTTTCTGAACACCCAAAATTGGGTAAAAAATAAAGGTTTTGAGCAAAAGCGTGGTTGGGGTCAAGTCCTCACTGAGGGGCTCCATCTGTCCTGGACTTGGATTTCTTTGCATTTTTTGTTTTTATTCCAAATACCCAAAATTGGGTAAAAAGAAAGGTTTTGAGCAAAAGCGTGGTTGGGGTCAAGTCCTCACTGAGGGGCTCCATCCATCCTGGACTTGGATTTCTTTGTATTTTTGGGGATTTTTTCTAAACACCAAAAATTGGGTAAAAAATAAAGGTTTTGAGTAAAAGCGTGGTTGGGGTCAAGGGGGGTAAGGGGGGTGTTGGGTTTGAGGGATTTTTTGGGGTTTCTGAGGTCTTTGGGAACCCCGGGCTGGGGATAAGGGGGGGTCACTCGGGGGGTGTTGGTTTTGAGGGATTTTTGGGGTTTCTGAGGTCTTTGAGGACCCCATGAGAGCCCGGTGGAGGAACAAGGTTTCCCCCTGCCCTGGACCCGTCCCCGTGTCCTCTTTGTCCCTGTTCTGTGTTCCCATTCCTGGTCCCACATTCCCGGTGTCATTCCCCTATTCCTGTTCCCAGTCCCGTTCCCATTCCCTGTCCCATTCTCTATTCCTAGTCCCAGTCCCAGTCCCATGTTCCCATTCCCGATCCCATTCCCTATTCCTATTCCTGGTCCCATTCCCGGTCCCGTTCCCATTCCCATTCCCAGTTCCATTCCTGTTCCCGATCCCATTCCCTTTCCCATTCCCGGTCCCATTCCCAGTCCCTGTCCCGTTTTCCTATTCAATATCCCACATTCCTTATCCCATTCCCGGTCCCATTCCCTATTCCTATTCCCGTTTCCGTTCCCATTCCCAGTCCTCTGTTCCCATTCCCTGTCCCATTCCCATTCCCTGTTCCCATCCCTGATCCCATTCCCCTTCCCGGTCCCATTCCCTATTCCTATTCCCGATCCCATTCCCGTTCCTATTCCCGGTCCCATTCCCGTCCCCATTCCCATTCCCGGTCCCGTTCCCGGTTCCATTCCTGTTCCTGATCCCATTCCCGGTCCCATTCCCATTTCCTGATCCCATTCCCGGTTCCATTCCCTGTCCCATTCCCTATTCCTATTCCCATTCCCGTTCCCATTCCTATTCCCTGTACCGGTCCCATTCCCGGTCCCTGTCCCGTTTTCCTATTCAATATCCCATATTCCTTATCCCATTCCCGGTCCCATTCCCGTCCCCATTCCCATCCCCATTCCCGTCCCCATTCCCGGTCCCATTCCCGGTCCCATTCCCGTCCCCATTCCCGTTCCCGGTCCCATTCCCATTCCCGT
>NW_026628173.1:0-2744 GCF_030028575.1 Malurus melanocephalus
TCGTGCCCGGTTCATCCCCGAAGCACGACGCGTGTTTATTTCTGTGTTTGCACACATCCCCTCCCCTTCCTTCCTTCCTCCCTTTCCTTCCTTCTCTCCCGGGTTATTTTTTTTATTTTTTTTTTCTCCGCGCTGTCAGCCCTCTTCTCCTGCCTGGTGAGAACAAACATTGCCCAGCCGCTAATTCCTATCTGCTCCAGCCAAAACACCGGCAGCTGCCGGGCGGGGGAAGACGGATGGGCTGCTCCCGCCGGCTCCTGCCTGTGACAGGGAGCTCCAAAAACCCCTCCCGAGGATGGAGCGCCCAAAAAAATCCCTCTGGGAGCAGCAGCTGCTCCTGGATAACCTGGATAAAACCTGGATAACCCCCTGCCCTCAGGGAAACGCTTCCTGCGCAGACAGCGCGGGGTTAATTCCCCCGAGCACGGCGGGGATGTCTCATCCCTGTGAGTGGGGCGGGATGTCTCCCGGTTATCCAGGCGGGCTCCTGATCCCGGGGATTGCACGGGAGCGCCAAATCCCTGCTCCATCTAATCCCGGCTCCATCTAATCCCTGCTCCATCTAATCCCGGCTCCATCTAATCCCGGCTCCATCTAATCCCAGCTGCTCACTGCCTGCCCGTGCCCAGCGATCCCACGTTTGGGGTGGGGTCTCAGAGGATCCCCCCGTGTGTGTGTGTGAGGGAAACCCATCCCGTTCAGGGTGATCCTGATAATTCTTTCCCAAAYTTTTAGGAAGCTGCCATGGAGACCCCAAAATCTGACAGCTCCTGGAGGATCCAGGGGTGCAGGATGAGGATGGGGATGGTGCCAGCACCAGTCTGGGATTTTAAACATCTCCCGCACCCAGGGCCAGCTCGGCTGCAAATGCTGACAGCAAGAGCCGGGGGATAATTCACAAATTTCATACTGGGGACAGTTTGGGGCAGGGAGAGGCTGGTTCTGTCAGAGGGAGGGAAATGCGGATCTCTGCGTCCCTCGAGCTGCTCCAGGAATGGGGAACTGAAACTCGGCGGGGCTGGGCCGGCCCAGCTGCAGGCTCAGCTCTGGAACGCGGCCTCAGCCCCCGTGATTGATGAKCCGCAGGTTTGGCCACACTCGGGCGAGGTCAGAGCAGGAACCCCCTTAATCTCGCCTTCCCCAGAGCCAGGACACTGCCCAGTCTTCCTTTCTTATTGAAATAAAAGTGACAAGCAATTAAACAAATTGCTTTTAACCCAGGAGCTGGGCTGGGGCGCAGCAGAGGCTGCCACTCCCGGGGAAAGTCAAACCCAAGGAATCCGGAGTCAGGGAACCTTGGCAGGCAGAGCTCTGCCGGCTTTGCTGCAGCGCTGTCCCGTGGGAAAAGGGAAGCCTTGGGGTTTATTTTTTATCCTTTTCTATCCCTCCTTTTATTTTCCGAGGCTAAGCCGCTGGAGCGGATGCATCAGGCGCTATCCCAGAAATCCGATTCATTTTCCAGCGACGGGTTTGCTTTTTAAACACAGACGCAAGACAGATTTCTTTTTGCTTTTTTTTTTTTTTTTTTTTTTTTCCTCTCTCAAGGACAAGTGAAACGTCCCTGCCTTCACTTTGCACCTGGTTGTTATTGTTGGATGGCAAAACCTTCCGGGCCAGCGGCTCCTGGGTTTTCCAGGAGAAAAAATTCAGATTCCTGGCAGCATCCCAGGCCAGGCTGGACTTGGAGCACCCTAAGGTGGTGGGATGGATGAATTTTAGGATTCTTCCAACCCAAACTATCCACAATCCCGTGGTTTTTGACTCTTCCCGAGCACAGGGAAGCATTTCCCGTGTCCCCGGGGCCGCAGCTCGCCGAGGGGGAGAGGAAGAAGCAGCCGCAGCCCTTTGGAGCTTTCATTGTTTCAAAGCTGCTCCTGTCCCGGCCGCATCCGAGCGCCGGTGCCAAATTTGTCATTCCTGATATAAACCGAGGTGCTAAAAATAAACACGGAGCAGCTCGGAGGGAAGAACTCACACCACGGCTGCCGGCGAAGCCAAAAAAACCTCATTTCACGTGGCACCATCGCTTCCCTGCCYGGGAAAACCAAACCGCCCGCATTTGGGGCTGCCGGGCTGAGCCCCGGGATCAGTCAGCGAGCTCCTCGGAGTGTGTGCAATAACCTCGGCCTCCCCGGGGTGCTGTGAGCTTTAATTTCTTGCAGGCGGCCCCCGAGCTCCTCCAAGATTTGCAGAAGAGAAAAAGAATATTAATGCCCCAGCCCAGCGCGCTCATTTCCCATCGTTATCCATCCCGCCCGGCTGGACCGGTTCCCAGCATTTTCCTCCGATGATTTTTTTTTGCCTCGTTTAATCCATTTTAATTACCTCGCGCTGATTGCTTTTGCCCTTTGTTTAAAACATTTCAGATTCTTAATTGCGGCCCCGGGTTTCTCCCCATCAGTTGTTGTCGGGGCTGGTTCTTATCAGCCGGGCTGGGTTTGTTTTTTTATCCTTGGCAGGGATGGGGGAGCCAGGCACGGATGGGATGGGGAGGGAGGCGCTGAAACCCCACTCCGGGTCATGTTTATTTGTTTGCTTTCCTGGTGCAGGAACTGGGCAGGTTTTCACAGCTTCTCCAGGAAAGGGGCCACCCATTCTGCGGTCTGCACTTCGCTAACAGATCATTTAGGGCCTGAAAGTAAACAGGCGATTTTTGGCCGCCTCCCGCTGTAAATGAGCGGTTCTCCAGGGGCTTTTTTTGGGGGCGGTGAAGCGGTCTGAGACCTTGCCTGAACCTTGCAGGG
>NW_026628174.1:0-2796 GCF_030028575.1 Malurus melanocephalus
CAGGGAATGTAGGGGGTACGGACACCCCTGGAGCAGCTCTGGGAAAGGCTGAAAGCAGCAAAATCCACTCTGCGCCTGTTGGAATCGGGTTTTTTTTCCCGCTGTTGGGATTTTTTATTTATTTTTTTCTCATTCAGGGTTGGAATCAAAGGTTCCTTTGGTGTGTCCTCGCTGAGAGCTCAACTCTGAGCCCGGCAGAGCTGCCTGGGCTTCCAGCTCTGTCCTGGGATCCCTCTGGAGAGAGGAACCCCAGAGAATCCGCGATTTCAATCCAGAGATTGTCCCCTCTGTGTGTGAATCCCATAAACCAGGTTCCATCATTCCCGGGATCCCCCTGGAGAGAGAAACCCCAGAGAATCCAGGATTTCAACCCAGAGATTGTCCCTCTGTGTGTGAATCCTAAAAAAAACAGAATCCCTCCTTCCTGGGATCCCTCTGGAGAGAGGAACCCCAGAGAATTGAGGATTTCAATCCAGAGATAGTTCCTCTGTGTGTGAATCCCCAAAAGCAGGATCCCCCTGGAAAGCGGAACCCCAGAGAATCCGGGATTTCAGTCCAGAGATTGTTCCTCTGTGTGTGAATCCTAAAAACCACAATCCCTCCTTCCTGGGATCCCTCTGGAGAGAGGAACCCGGGAGAATTCAGGATTTCAGTCTGGAGATTGTCCCTCTCTCTGTGAGTCCTAAAAACCAGGATCCTCCTGAAGAGAGAAACCCCAGAGAATCCAGGATTTCAGTCCAGAGATTGTCCCTGTGAGCGTGAATCCCAAAATCCAGGATCCATCATTCCCAGGATCCCTCTAGAGAGAGGAACCCCAGAGAATCAGGGATTTCAGTCCAGAGACTGAAGTGTGAATCCCAAAAACCACGATCCATAATTTCCGGGATCCTCCTGGAGAGAGGAACCCGGGAGAATCCAGGATGAGCTGAGCCCTTCCTAAAACCCAACAGGGATGAGCTAAACCCGTCCTGAGCTCCACAGGGATGAACCGAGCCCGTTCCAAACCCCACAGGGCTGGGCCGAGCTTTTCCCGAGCCTTTCCCGAGCCCCCGGAGCACCGGGGTGGGGTCCGGGTTGTCCCCTGCTCTCCTTGTGGATCCTCTTGGGATTGTGGAGCGGTTCCTGGTTCCCGCTGGACATTCCCATCCCTCCTTTTCCCCAATCCATCTCTCTCCCCACCTGGACAAAAACCCTGTCCGGACCCCGACCCCTCCACAGCCAGAGCACCCCAAAACCCGGCACCGCGGGGAAAACACCGCCTTCCCCATCCTCGCTAAAACCACCTGATGGAAAAAATAAACAACAAAAGCCCTTTTTTTTTTTTTTTCCTCCCGAAAAGGTCACGGGCAGACGCAGCGCCCGCCGCAGCCGCCGCTCGCCCACTCTCCTCCCCCGCAGGGACCGGCGCGGCGGCGGCGGCGCTTGGAGAGGCTCCAGCGGCAGATGGGGCAGCGGCGCCGCCTCCCAAAGGAAAAAATTCCCCCCCCGGATCATCCCAAAAGCGGCCGGCAGCTCCAGCCACAGCCCCGGCTCCGCTCCCTTGCGGGGTTTCGGGCAGGAGCACCCGCGGGGTGCGCGCTGTGTGGAGTTACGGTTATTTGAAATTAAATAGAAAGGGGGAAAGGGCYCCAAAAGGGGAGAAGGGGACCCCGAAAGGGGAGAAAGGAACCCCAAAAGAGGGAAAGGGCCCCTAAAGGGGGAGTGGGTCCCCAAAAGCGGGAGTGAGTCCCCAAAAGGGGGAGTGAGACCCCAAAAGCGGAGAAGGGGTTCCCAAAGGAGAGAAAGGGTCCCCAAAAGGGGAGAAGAGGTTCCCAGAAGGGGAGAAGGGGTTCCTAAAAGGGGAGAAGGGGTCCCCAAAGGGGAGAAGGGGTTCTCAAAGGGGAGAAGGGGGTCCTCAAAAGGGGAGTGGGTCCTCAAAAGGGGAGAAGGGGACCCCGAAAGGGGAGAAAGGGCCCCAAAAGGGAGGAGGGGTTCCCAAATGGGGAGAAGAGGACCCCAAAAGGAGAGAAGGGGTTCCCAAAGGGGAAAAGGAGTTCCCAAAGGGGAGAAGGGGTCATCAAAAGGGGGGAGTGGGTTCCCAGAAGGGGAGAAGGGGTCCCCAGATGGGAGAAGGGGTCCTCAAAAGGGGGAGTGATTCCCCAAAGAGGGTTTGGGGTCAGCTGCTGCTGTCTCCCAGCTCTGGGAGCGGTTGGGAATGGGGGCACCCTGGGAGAGGCTGTTCCCCAACTCGACTGGGACAAAATCGGGTCCGGAGAGGGACCCCCCACCCTGGCCCTGCCTGAGGTGTCACCTCGGGAGTCCCGGGGGCTGGGCCAGATGGGCAGGGGGGACACAGGAGCCACTTCAGGGGCTGTTTTGTTTCCCACCGAGCATCCCACAGGGAGAGCCGGCCCCATCCCATCCCCACCCCGGCCCCATTCCCACCCCATCCCCATCCCGGCCCCATTCCCACCCCATCCCCAGCCCGGCCCCTCCTCAGCGGCTGCTCCGGGGCTCCAACGCTCCCATTTATGACCCGGAGGGGATAAAAGGGGCTCGTTGGCGGCGGCGGCGAGCAACTGGTGTGCGGGGACAACTGTTGCCATCTGTCCGCCGGGGCGGGGGGAGCGCGGCGGGGCCGGGGCCGYGGTTTTGTTTCYCCTTTTCATGCGCCACTAAACTTTGCACCTTTTGTTCGCCGGGGAAGGGCCGGGGGAAGCGGGGCCTCAGCGCCGCGCGGGTCGGGGCAGAGCCCGGGGGTGCGGAGGGGTTTTATTCCTAATTAAAGTGGGAATTGTTTTGTTGTTGTTGTTGTTT
>NW_026628175.1:0-2782 GCF_030028575.1 Malurus melanocephalus
TAGGTGAAGAGAAGCTGTAAAGTAAGAGTATATGTGAAACAAAAATAAAATCTAATTGAAGTAATGGTTTAAGGGAGAAGATTAAAGGAAGGAGAGCAACAGGTAGAAAAGAGCTGTCATTTAAAGAAATGCACGATTTAATAAGACAGCTGTAACCTGGATTTTTTAAATGCATTTTAGAAATAAGAAATAAGACAGCATTAAACTGGATTCTTACCAGGATTCATTATTTCATCCACACAATAAATATCTTCTATTTTTCCCCTTTATCATTCTCAAGTGATCTCTCAGTCTTCTTGTAGTAGTCTTTGCCCTTTCAAATTACATTATTCTGCAAGGGTTTTGCTACTGAATAAAAGAAAAAAATATTTCATCCTCTATGCCCCTACTTCATTCGCTCTCTGAAGTACTTTTCTGAGAGGAAGTTGTATTTTTGGAAAAGCTGGACAGCTAGCTCTTGGCAGTAGAACTGACTGCTCTGGCAGCTAGCGTGGCCAGATAAGTGCATAACTATAAAACAAGAAGTTGATTCTGAGATTCTGTGCTGGAGTTTTCTTTCAGAGTAATTCCTGTTCCAAGGATTCCAGTTCAGAACCCTGAACAGATAGGCATATCTTTTTGTTTAATTTCATTTGAAGCAATCTAATTTGAGCCACATCTTTGTTAGTCTATATGAGACAAAGTCTTTGTCTAAAATAATAAGCTTTCTAGAAACAGGTCATAGTAATAGTGGTTTAGATTCTCCTACTATCTAAAGTGTGAAAGGCATCAACTTTGTCTCGCTAAAATATATTTCTTTATTTACTTGGTGGAAAGATCTGAAATAGCTTGATTTGTACCACACACTTGATGTAAGGGCAGAAAACTGGCTGAGTTTTACTTGCTTCTTTCAATAAGTTTTTTAGCAAACTGGAGGAATATTGAAGGAGCTGGTGGATATTATGGTAGGACCCCTCTCAATCATCTAACAAGGGTCTTGGTGTCTGGGGAGGTCCCTGCTGACTGAACCTAACCTTTGTTATTCCAGTCTATAAGAAGTGTGTGAGAAAAGATACAGGGACCTATAGACCTCTTAGTCTAAACTCAGATCCTGGGAAAATTATGGAGAAGATCATACTCTATGCTATTGAAAGGCATTTAAAGAATGATGCAGTCATAAGGCTCAGTCAACATGGATTCACAAGGGAAATGTCCCATTAGCTAATTTGATATCCTTCTATGATAAGGTCACCTGCCTCACAGATGAAGGGAGGGCTGTGGGTACAGTTTTTCCTGGATTTTAATAATGCTCTTGGTGTCATCCTTCACAGGACCATTCCAGACAAGTTGTCCAGTTGGGGCGTGAGCTGTACATAGTGCTCTGGGTCAGGAACTGGCTGAACAGCAAAGCTCAAAGGGTTGCAGTGAATGGGGCTACATCTGCCTGTGACTGGTCACCAGAGCTGTTCCTCAGGGTTCAGATCTAGGAAGAGTTCTGTTCAATATATTCATTCATTCTGTGGTAAGGTCACCTATCTCATGGATGAAGGGAAGGTAGTGGATGTAGGGTTTGCTAATGATCCTAAAGTGGGAGATACTGTTGACCCCCTCGAGGAACAAGAGACCTTGCAGGGGTTTCTGGCTAGATGGGAGCATTGCACTATGCTTAATGGGATAAAATTTAGCAAGAGCAAGATCTGGATTCTGCACTTGGGACAGAGGAACACCAGGCATTATTATTGAATTAGGAGAGGAGTGGCTGGAGATCAGCCCTGCAGAAAGGGATCTGGGGGTGCTGGTGGGCAGCAGCTCAGTGTGAGTCGGCTGTGGGCCCTGACACAGACAGCAAACCTCGTCCTGGGGTGCATAAAACCACCACAAACAGCCAGACAGAAGAAGTGGTTGTCCTGCTTTATTCAGCATTGGTGTGGTCTTGCACATTAAACATCTGGCATTTTTTGTATTGCTGTTGCCCATTTGATACTGTTGCAAAGTTCTGAGTATTTCTCAGTAACATAATGAGCTCTCTCTTCCCTGCTTGCATTCTTGTTTGATTGTACCAAATTAGAATACTGTTTGCAACCTGATAAGATTCAAAATACCTAGTTCCTATTTTTTTTTCCCTAAGTTCTCACCCAAACCTATTGTAGACATTTTAAAAATGGAGTCATACAGTAAGAATTTAAGTCAGCATCAGGGACTTTATAGGGCTTTTGAGGTGGCAAAAAAGAAGCATGAAGCTGTTTTGGGGTGGACTGAATACTGCAATGGTGAGGGAAATGGAAAGTGCATTTTATAAGCAATGGACCTGAAGTTGGTTTAAGTGCTGAGTGTTGTATGGCACCCCACAATCTCTGATGGACACTACTCTAAGTTTCTGTGAAAAAAACCAGATTTCATTTCCAGATGAAATGTATGTGTGAGTGTCCACAGATCCAACTGTCTTTAAATGCAGTGTTGGTTCTCAGTATCTTTAAAATTGGTTCTTTTCATCTCTACAAATAAAATTCTGTCAGTCTTACACAACTCTGACTACTGAACAAGAGTTTGTAGGCTGCTTGAAAGAGGTCATTTCTTGTCCTACTCACGCCATTTACCACCCTTCCCTTGTTATTTTCAGTCTCCTTCCATAAGTGGCATGATCTTTTTGTTCACAGAAGTCCATCTCCCACCTCATCCCTCTACTGAAGGAACTCTGAGGAGTCTTCTCTCTTCTCTTCTCTTCTCTTCTCTTCTCTTCTCTTCTCTTCTCTTCTCTTCTCTTCTCTTCTCTTCTCTTCTCTTCTCTTCTCTTCTCTTCTCT
>NW_026628176.1:0-2725 GCF_030028575.1 Malurus melanocephalus
TTTCAACAACATGGCTAATTTTTCATCATCCTGTGAATACTTTGGAGCTTGTTGCATATAAGGTGTAACAGGGTTTACCTTAGTTGGTATGAGAGCCATCTGAGTCCATACTTGACGAGCTGCCTGCTTTGCAGTAACATCTGCTAAATGGTTACCTTGGTAGATCTTTCCTTCTTCGYTTYGATGTCCTCGAACATGCATKACRGCCACTCGCTCTGGTCGGTGTACAGCATCCAACAATGCCAACACTTCTGTGCGATGTTTTATTACAGCCCCTTGGGAATTGAGAAGTCCCCTTTCTTTCCATAGTGCTCCATGAACATGCACCACACCAAAGGCATACTTGGAGTCAGTCCAAATATTTACTGTTTTCCCAGTACTCAATATCAAGGCTCGAGTGAGTCCAATGATCTCAGCCTTTTGGGCTGACGTACCTGGTGRCAAGGCTTGTGCCTCCACAACTCGAGTAACTGTAACCACTGCATATCCCGCATACCTGGTACCGTTTTCCATAAAGCTGGAACCATCGGTGAATAATTCCCAGTCCGGAGCRTCCAGGGGATCATCCTTCAAATCCGGTCGGCTTGAATAAACTTGTTCAATCACTTCCACACAGTCATGGGAGAGCTCATGTCCTTCCATCTCACTGCGGAGGAACTCTGCTGGATTAATATGATTAGTTGTTTGGAGCTCTATGTCATCTTGTTCTCTTAGAATAGCTTGGTACTGCAGCATTCTACTAGAAGATAGCCAATGACCCCCCTTTTGCTCCAAGACAGCTAGTACCATGTGGGGAACATACACCGTCATTCTTTTTCCCATGGTAAGCTTTCTGGCTTCCTGAATGAGAAGTACCGTAGCCGCAACGGCCCGCAAGCATGACGGCCAACCGGTACTTACAGTGTCCAGTCGTTTGGAGAAATATCCCACAGGCCTCTTCCAGGATCCCAACTTCTGGGTTAGAACTCCCAATGCTAGTTTCTGCCTTTCATTCACATATAATTGAAAGTCTTTGTTTAAATCTGGCAACCCCAAGGCCGGGGCTTCTTTTAATGCTTGTTTCAAATCCCGGAATGCCTTTTCCCTGTTTGTATTCCATTCCAATTGAGATTCTTTTAGAGCCTCATATAGGGGTTTTGCTATCAGGCCGAAATTCGGAATCCACAGCCTGCACCATCCAGCCATTCCCAGAAAGGTTCTCAACTCCTGGTGATTTCTAGGGAGTGGAATGGAGCATATAGCTTCAATTCTATTAACCCCCAAACGTCTGAGGCCTTGTGTTAATTCACATCCTAGGTACAGGACGCTTTCTCTGACCAATTGTACTTTTTCCTTGGATACCTTGTATCCTGCTTGCCCCAACATATTCAATAATGCAATAGTTAATTGGAGGCATACCTTCTTGTCTTCTGTGGCCAAAAGAATATCATCTACATACTGCAATACTACGTAAGAAAATGGAGATTCTCTCACCTGAGTCATCTTCCATTCTTCTAATTCCTTTGCCAATTGATTACCAAAGATGGTGGGGCTGTTTTTGAATCCTTGAGGCAGTCTGGTCCAGGTAAGCTGTTTCTTCCTTCCTGTCATTGGTTCTTCCCATTCAAAGGCAAAATACTTCATGCTTTCTATTGCCAGTGGGATGCAGAAGAAGGCATCCTTTAAATCAATCACAGTAAACCAYTTAAATCGTTCCGATACAGATGTTAACAATGTATACGGGTTGGCAACCACCGGGTGAATGTCTTTAACTATTTCATTTATAGCCCTTAAATCTTGAACTAATCTATACTTACCATTTGGTTTCTTCACCGGGAATATAGGAGTATTATACTCTGATTCACATTCCTTTAATAATCCTTGCACTGTAAACTGTGCTATCAGCGGAGCTACTCCCCGCCGAGCCTCTGCTTTAATGGGATACTGTTTTATCCTAACCGGTTTAGCCCCTTCCTTTAACTCAACTACCACCGGCTGGGCAACCTTTGATTTTCCCGGAATTCCTGCCTCCCAAACCCAGGGTACCACTGCATGTTCAATCTCTGTTGGGATCGGTGCTGGGTCCACTTCTTTTATTGCAAATATTTTCCCAATTTCTTCAYTCGGAATTTCCAATTTCACTCGTCCCTGTTCAAATATAATTTTAGCATTTAATAAAGACAGCAAATCCCGTCCAAACAGAGGCTGAGGGCAGTTTGGCGTATACAAAAACTGATGATCTAGTTCCTTCCCTCCGAATTTTAAATTAAGGGGTTGTAGAAAAGGCCTTTCCTCCAATTGTCCCGTAGCTCCTATTACCTGTATAGTTGTGTCACTTATGGGTCCTAACCGTTTATTTAAAACTGAGTGAGTAGCCCCTGTATCAACCATAAATTCCTGCTCCTGCCCGTCTATTTCCATTATTATCTTCAGGTCCCCGTCCAGGATATTTTGATTCTTATAACTTTTCAACATCATTGCCTGTGCTTGTGTCTGGGCGACATCTACTGGCGGTACGGGGAAACCTCCCATCAACCCTACATTACTCATCCCAATTCCGTTTTTCACCGGGCATTCCCTCCTCCAGTGTCCGAATTGACGACAAAATGCACACTGATTGGGACCCAACGGCTCCTGCCCACCCTGGCTCATCCCTGCAACCAAAAATCCTCCTCTCCCCTGAGCGAATCCTCCCCTTCCCCGGCCAATTCCCCTTCCTCCCCTTCCCCGGCCCCTTAACCCCCCC
>NW_026628177.1:0-2779 GCF_030028575.1 Malurus melanocephalus
ATTAAACCCTCACCTCTGTCAGGAATCGCTCGTTGCAGGATTTGAAGGCTCTGAGCCAGGCCGAGGCCTGCAGGGGCTGCTCCAGCCGCTCCCAGGGCGGGTTTGGGGTGGGGTTTGGGATCTCAGGATGGGTTTAGGGTAAGTTTTAGGGTTTGGGGTTTGGGATTAAACCCTCACCTCTGTCAGGAATCGCTCATTGCAGGATTTGAAGGCCCTGAGCCAGGCTGAGGCCTGCAGGGGCTGCTCCAGCCGCTCTCTCCGGTGGGACGAGGGCAGCAGCTCCCGGCAGCTCCGCACCCACGCATGAGCTGGGAGAAATAAAATAAAACATCAGGATCGACTGGGGTTTGATTTGATTTGATTTATGTTTAATCAAAATTATGGTTCAGGTGGGGGTGGGAGTTTGGGACCCATGCAGAGCCTGAACCAACTCAACAATTCCTGGGGAACCCTGGGGATCAGGGGATCCTAAAATCACCCAGGGGATCACAGGAGGGATCCCAAACCCAGCCTGGGGATCCCAAACCCACGCAGGGACCCCAAATCCACACAGGGAATCCCAAAATCACCCAAGGGATCCCAAATCCAACCAAGGGATCCCAAACACCCCCAGAGCACCAATCCCAGTGCCCCAACCTGGAGCTCCAAACTCAGAGCTCCAAACCCCGGAAAAATCCCAGAGCTTCAATCTCGGGAGCCCCTCCAGTCCCATTTTCAGGGTTTTGAGGTCCCTCCAATCCCATTTTGGGTTTTTAGGATCCCCTCCAATCCCATTTTTGGGGTTTTGGAGTCCCTCCAATCCCATTTTTGGGGTTTTTGGGTCCCTCCAGTCCCATTTTTGGGGTTTTTTGGGGTCCCGTTCTCATGTTTTGTGGTTTTTAGGATCTCCTCCAATCCCATTTTTGTGTTTTTGGGGTCCCATTCTCCTGTTTAGGGATTTTGGGGTCCCTCCAATCCCATTCTCGTGTTTTTGGGGGTTTTGGGGTCCCATTCGTTTTCAGGGTTTTAGGATCCCCTCCAATCCCATTCTCGTGTTTCAGGGTCCCTCCAATCCCATTTTGGGTTTTTGAGGTCCCGTTCTCCTGTTTTTGGGGTCCCTCCAACCCATTTTGGGGTTTTTGGGGTCCCATTCTCCTGCTCTCATGGTTTTTTTGGCGTTTTAGGGTTTTTGGAGTCCCATTCTCATGTTTTTGGGGTTTTTTTGGTCCCTGACCGTCGGGCACGTGCAGGATCAGCCAGCCCTGGCGCCAGCAGCCGTGCAGGACGTGGCTCAGGCTCAGACTCTTCCCCGTGCCCCGCTCGCCGTCTGAGCGTGGCCGTCAAGGAAAGATCCGGAAAAACCCCAAAGGATTGGACTGGATTTAATCTATCTTGATTTATTTTCATTTGATTTAATTTAATTTGATTCGATTAATTTGATTTCAGCCAAAAAAAAATCCAGAGTTCCCTTGCCATAATTCCTGAATTTCCCCTGCAAAATATATCCCCATCCCCAATTCCTATCTCAAATTCCTGAATCCCCATCCCCAATTCCTGAATTTCCCCATCCCAAATCCCCAAATTCCCATCCCAAATCCCCAAATTCCTATCCCAAATCCTGAATTTCCCATCCCAAATCCCAAATCCCCATCCCAATTCCCAAATTCCCATCCTAAATCCCAGATTTTCTCATGCAAAATTCCCAATCCCAAATCCCCACCCCGAATCCTGAATTTCCAATCCCAAATCCCTGAGTTCTCATCCCAAATTCCCGAATTTCTCCTGCACAAACCCCTGGATTTCCCCCACATAAATTCCCATTCCAAATCTGCAAATTCCCATCCCAAATTCCCAAATCCCCACCCCAAATTCCTCAATTTCCCTGCAAACACCCCCTCCCCTGTACAAATCCTAGAATTTCCCCTGCAAAAATTCCCAAATCCCCATCCCATCCCAAATTCCCAAATTTCCCTAAAAACACCCTCTTGCTAGCACAAGTTCCTCAATTTCCTCTGCCCAAATTCCAAATTCCCGAATTCCCATCCCAACCTTCCTCCCCATCCCAAATCCCTGAATTTCCCATCCCAAACCCCAATTCCACATCCCCAATCCCCAAACCCCAAATCCCCAAACCTCAATCCCACATCCCCAAACCCCAAATTTCCCATACCAAACCCCAAATGCCCAAATTCCCAATCCCGATCCCAAACCCCAAATCCCAAATTCCTAAATCCCAAACCCCAATCCTAAATCCCCAATCCCCAAACCCCAAATCCCCAAATCCCAAACCCCAAATCCCCAAATTTCCCAAACCCCAAATCCCCAAACCCCAAATCCCAAATCCCAAATCCCAAACCCCAATCCCCAATCCCCAAACCGCAAATCCCAAACCCCAAATCCCCAAACCCCAAATCCCAAACCCCAAATCTCCAAATTTCCCATCCCAAATTCCCAAACCCCAAACCCCAATCCTAAATCCCCAATCCCCAAATCCCAAATCCAAAACCCCAAATCCCAAATCCCAATCCCCAAATGCCAAATTCCTGTCCCAAATACCTCAATTTCCCCTGTACAAATCTCCAATTTCCTGCCCCAAACCCCAAATTTCCCATCCCAAATTCCCCAAATCCCAAACTCCAAATCCCCAAATTTCCCATCCCAAATCCCAAACCCCAAACCCCAATTCCCAAATCCCAAATGTGAGGATACAGATGAGGTATCTGACCGCGGGCCGGGTGAAATCGGAGCCTTTGAGCAGCGAGAGCAGCTCCAGAGCCGGGCGGCGAACGAGGACACGGGC
>NW_026628178.1:0-2772 GCF_030028575.1 Malurus melanocephalus
ATATTCCCACAGAATTCCTCACCAGCGGATCCCGGATGATTTCCCGCCAGTAGTGACACACCAAACTGACGTTGAGGTACAAATCCGACAGCGGCAAAAAAGAGAAAATATTCCTGAGGATTTCAACGGGAAGCTCATCCATTTTTCCCTGAGGAATTTCCCAGTCCCGAGTTCCCAGCAGCCCGAAATGGGAATCGGGAATTGGCTCCACTTCCAGCTCTTCCCATTCCTGTTTGATCCGGCTCCGTTCGGGAATTTCCCCGTCGGGATCACCCCATGGATGCTGCTCCGCGTTGGGAATTCCTGAGGATGCTGAGGGATGAGGTCTTTTCCTGGAATGTGCTTTAGGAGGTGGCACGAGGTTCTGGTTATCCGGGAAAATTGTGGGATTGCTGCTGGGATTTTCCATGATCCCAAAGGAATTGTCGGATTCGGGGAAAAAGGGATCGAGAGGCTCATCCTTGATCCCGCAGTTTGTGGTCCCAGCGGATCCCGTTTGTGGGGTCTTTGGGGTCCCGAAGAATTCCAGGATTTTCCTCTGCTGGCCTGGTCCTGCAGCAAGGGGAAAAATGGGAATGAATTCCATGGAAAATTGGGAATGAATTCAATGGAAAAGTGGGAATTAAATTCCATGGAAGAGTGGGAATGAATTCCATGGAAGAGTGGGAATGAATTCTATGGGAATCGGGGAATGCCTGGTTCTGCATGAAGGGGAAAACTGGGAATGAACTCCATGGAAAAGTGGGAATTAATTCCATGAAAGAGTGAGAATGAATTCCACGGGAATCAGGGAATGCCTGGTCCTGCATGAAGGGGAAATGTGGGAATGAATTCCGTGGAAAATTGGGAATGAATTCCATGGAAAATTGGGAATTAATTCCATGGAAAATTGGGAATTAAATCCATGGAAGAGTGGGAATCAGGGAATGCCTGGTTCTGCAGCAAGGGGAAAAGTGGGAATGAATTCCATGGAAAATTGGGAATGAATTCCATGGAAAATTGGGAAGGAATTCCATGGAAAATTGGGAATAAATTCCATGGAAAATTGGGAATAAATTCCATGGAAAATTAGGAATGAATTCCATGGGAATCAGGGAATGCCTGGTCCTGAACAAAAGGGAAAATTTGGAATGAATTCCATGGAAAATTTGGAATGAATTCTATGGAAAATTTGGAATGAATTCCATGAAAGAGTAGGAATGAATTCCATGGGAATCAGAGAATGCCTGGTTCTGCAGGAAGGGGAAAACTGGGAATGAATTCCATGGAAGAGTGGGAATGAATTCCATGGAAAATTGGGAATGAATTCCATGGAAGATTGGGAATTAATTCCATGGAAGAGTGGGAATAAATTCCATGGAAGAGTGGGAATAAATTCCACGGGAATCAGGGAATGCCTGGTCCTGAACAAAAGGGAAAATTTGGAATGAATTCCATGGAAAATTGGGAATGAATTCTATGGAAGAGTGGGAATGAATTCCATGGGAATCAGGGAATGCCTGGTTCTGCAGGAAGGGGAAAAGTGGGAATGAATTCCATAGAAAATTGGGAATGAGTTCCATGGAAAATTGGGAATGAATTCCATGGAAAATTGGGAATGAATTCTATGGAAGAGTGGGAATAAATTCCATGGGAATCAGGGAATGCCTGGTCCTGAACAAAAGGGAAAATTGGGAATGAATTCCATGGAAGATTGGGAATTAATTCCATGGAAGAGTGGGAATAAATTCCATGGGAAGCAGGGAATGCCTGGTTATGCAGAAAGGGGGAAAGTGGAAATGAATTCCATGGAAAATTGGGAATAAATTCCATGGAAAATTGGGAATGAATTCCATGGAAAATTGGGAATGAATTCCATGGAAGAGTGGGAATGAATTCCATGGAAGAGTGGGAATGAATTCCATGGGAATCAGGGAATGCCTGGTTCTGCAGGAAGGGGAAAATTGGGAATGAATTCCATGGAAATCAGGGAATACCTGGTCCTGCATGAAGGGGAAAAGTGGGAATGATTTCCATGGAAAATTGGGAATTAATTCCATGGGAGACTGGGAATGAATTCCATGGGAATCAGGGAATACCTGGTCCGGCATGAAGGGAAAAAGTGGGAATGAATTCCATGAAAGATTTGGAATAAATTCCAGGGAAAATTTGGAATGAATTCTATGGAAGAGTGGGAATGAATTCCATGGGAATCAGGGAATGCCTGGTTCTGCACAAAGGGGAAAAGAGGGAATGAATTCCATGGAAAAGTGGGAATTAATTCCATGAAAGAGTGAGAATGAATTCCACGGGAATCAGGGAATACCTGGTCCTGAACAAAAGGGAAAATTGGGAACGAATTCCATGGAAATCAGAGAACATGTGGTCCTGCATGAAGAGGAAAAGTGGGAATGAATTCCATGACAGATTGGGAATAAATTCCATGGAAAATTGGGAATGAATTCTATGGAAGAGTGGGGATAAATTCCATGGGAATCAGGGAACGCCTGGCCCTGAACAAAAGGGAAAACTGGGAATGAATTCCATGGAGGAGTGGGAATGAATTCCATGGAAGAGTGGGAATGAATTCCATGGAAGAGTGGGAATGAATTCCATGGAAGAGTGGGAATGAATTCCATGGAAAATTGGGAATGAATTCCATGGAAGAGTGGGAATGAACTCCATGGAAGAGTGGGAATGAATTCCAAGGAAAATTGGGAATGAGTTCCATGGAAGAGCGGAAGCCACTCTGATCCATTCCCTGTGTCCTGTCCCTGCACCCCTTGGCCCCAG
>NW_026628179.1:0-2777 GCF_030028575.1 Malurus melanocephalus
CAGCTGAACAACCCAAGCAGCCTCAACCCTCAAAATGGCCCCTCCAGGCCCTTCTCCACCTCTCTGTCCCTCCCTTGGGCAATCTCTGAGAGCTTCAGCTCTTTTTTCTCTCGTGGCACCCAAACACCCCCAGCTCAGAGCTGGGAATCATCCCCAGCCCCAGAATCTCCTGCAGCCACGAGTTTGTCCCTGCCCTCACCTCACCCAGAGCTTCAACCCAAACCCCCAGACCAGCCTGGGCTGCCAGGGCTCAGCAGTGAAATGTTTTTGGGGTTGGCAGGGGGAGGGGACAGGACTGGCATGGGTTTGGGATGTGAGGATGCTGAGGGCCCTCTAAGAAGTGAGGAGCAATTCAAATAAATTATAAATATATCATAAATTAAAATTATAAATTTATTAGAATATTATATTATAATAAATATATTATAAATTAATTTTTAATATAAATAATATGTTAATTGCTAGTTTAGTGATATTACTAATATTATATTTTTATTAAAAAATGTATTAAAGCATAAGCCCTTTAAAATTATTACATTTTAGGGTTTTTTTAACTTTATCCTGGACTTTGTCAGGTTCCATGCAGAACAAGGCACAGCTTCAAACATCAGGTGTAGATCGTTTATTTTGCTAAAAGACAGGGGAAATATTTGAATAATCACATGACTCCAGAAGTTTGCACTTCACAGCAATATTCAAAGTAATAAAATTTGGGAATTTGTTGAGGGGAGCGCATTTCAGGGCCTGGAAATTGGGGCTGCATTTCAGGGCCTGGATATCAGGGCTGGATTTCAGGGTCTGGATGTCAGCTCTGGATTTCAGGGTCTGGATGTTAGCTCTGGATTTCAGGGCTGGATGTCAGCTCTGGATTTCAGGGCTGGATGTTAGCTCTGGATTTCAGGGCTGGATGCTGAGGGCTGCTCCAAGATTGTTGGTTGCAGCCAGCTGCCAGCAGCGGGCTGTTTGGAGGGAAAAACACCGAATGCCAACACAAGCTGGGATGGACATGCTGGGATAAATCAGGACCTTAAACCTTAAATCAAAAGTTCTGCATTGCTGCTCTGTCTGTACCAATTATTTCTGCAGAAAACTTTGTTTCAAAGCTCAGAATAAGGAGTTTATGGCTTGCACTCTCCCCAAACCATCCCTCTCCTTGTCCTGGCAGCTGGTCCAAACAGGAAAAACAAGGAAAATAAAAGATATTTACACTTGAGGTTAACCAGGATAAGGAATGAATCAACTCAGCTCTTCCCCGCGTGCCTGCAGTCAGACCTCGAGTGCCTTTTATCGGTTTCAGATGCTTTCCCCAGGACTGGGAACCTTTCAAACACATCCACAGCTCCCCCAGCTCTGCTGACTCACACTCACACTCACACTGAGGCTAAAAGGGGGGCTAAAAGCAGTTTATGAACATTCCCCAGAGCAGGGAGCGAACCGTGGTAGCTTCTCAGACCATCCCAGTTGCCTGCTAACAACTGGGTAATTCCTAAATGATGAGCTAGGAGCCGATGGAAGTGGCCCAGGGAATGTGGGATGTGTGATGTCAGCCTTTCTTCACTCCAGCTGATGCCTCCGGGGCTCTGTTTCCCTCAGCCAGGAAGAAAATCCCTCTGCAGGCTTTTCCTGCATCTTTCCTTCCCACAGAAATTTCGTATTTAAAGAAAAAAAATAGGAAATTTTGCATCTGGCAAGATGTTATTAAATAATTTTTTTTCTAGTGGTACTTTCATGAAAGACAAATGCTGATAGGAATTTTAATTTTCATTGTTTTAAAAGTATTTTACAGGAGAATCATTGCTGAGAGAGAATGTGATCCTGTTGCTTCTGTTTGTCAAGGTTAATTTGAACTCGAGGAACACAGATATTACAGTTTTATAAATGATATTTTATAAATTATAATTATAAACTTTGATGTACAAAAGGGGCAAAGGACGCAGATTGCTGACAACCCATTAAAACCTCTCTTTTCAGTGGGAATGAGCAGTAAAATATGCCAAAGCAGAGTGTCTCAGACTGCAAACTCTGTTATTTTCCATTCCTGCCCAGTGCTGTGCAGTGTTTCTTCTCCAAGGAAATTGTGGAAATATCACTTTGAGGACAATTTAGGCAAATGTCAGTAAATGGCTGAGTTTGGATAGAATGAGAATGATAACAGAGACAATTTCCCCTCTGCGCTGCCAGGATTCTGAGCACAGGCAGGAAATGGAACCAGCTGCCTGAGTGGGGAGGAAATTTGGGGGCTTTGTGCAATTTTGGGACTCTAGGACAGGCTGACAACAGACCTGGCAGCTTTTCTGCCACAGCAAAGCATCACCAGGGCATTTGTGAGCCCCTTTTGCAAATCCTCCATTTCCAGCTACTGGGATTCCCTTAAAACTTTTTTTTTCCTGGCATCTCTTCTGGATGAGCCTCGCAGAAGGTTTTTGGTTCAGAATTTGGGGTCACCCTCGTTCAGAACCAAGGGGTGGAAGTTGTGGCCTCCTGTATCCTGTCCAGTCTGGGGAAAAGAAACATCTTCCAGTGCCTCAAGGGGCTCCAGGAGAGATGGAGAGGAACTGGGGACAAGGGCTGCAGGGACAGGAGCCAGGGAATGGCTTCCCAGTGCCAGAGGGCAGGGCCAGATGGGATATTGGGCAGGAATTGTTCCYTGGGAGGGTGGGCAGGCCCTGGCACAGGGTGCCCAGAGAAGCTGTGGCTGCCCCTGGATCCCTTTGAGTGCCCAAGGCCAGGCTGGACATTGGGGCTGGGAGCAGCCTGGGACAGTGGGAGGTGTCCCT
>NW_026628180.1:0-2661 GCF_030028575.1 Malurus melanocephalus
AAATTTTGGGGTTTGGAGTCGATTTTTGGGGTTTTTGTCCCAAAATTTCGGGTTTTGGAGGCGAATTTTGGGGTCCGGGATTTAAAATTTGGGGTTTTTTGGCTCAAAATTGGGGTCCCGAGAGGAAATTTTGGGGTTTTGGGGCAATTTTTGGGCTTTTTCTCCCGATTTTTGGGGTTTTCAGCCCAAAATTTGGGGATTCTGGGGTCATTTTGGGGGGAAATTTGGGGTTTTCGGTCATGAATTTTGGGGTTTTGGGCTCAAATTTGGGGTCCGGAGCAGAAATTTTGGGGATTTTGGAGCAAAATTTGGGGTCCCGAGTGAAAATTTTGAGGTTTTGGGATCGAAATTTGGGGTCTCTGTCCCGAATTTTGGGGTTTTTGCCCCAAATTTGGGGTCCCGAGGGGAAATTTTGGGGTTTTGGAGCCGAATTTTGGTTTTTTTGGCTCCAATTTGGGGTTTGGGGGGGAATTTTGGGGTTTTTGGGGTCGAATTTGGGTTTTTCAGTCCCGAATTTTGGGGTTTTGGAGCAAAATTTGGTGAATTTTGGGTTCTGGAGTGAAAATTTTGGGGGTTTTGGGGGAATTTTTTTGGTTTTCGTGGCGAATTTTGGAGGTTTTGGGGTGAATTTTGGGTTTTTTGGTGCGAATTTTGGGGTTTGGGGAGGGAATTTTGGGGTTAAAATTGGGAATTTTGGGGTCCCAAGAGGAAATTTTGGGGTTTTGGGGGAAAATTTCGGGGTTTTCAGTCCCGAATTTTGGGGGTTTTGGACCAAATTTGGGGTCCCGAGTGGAAATTTTGGGATTTTTGTCCCCAATTTTGGGGTTTTTGTCACAAAATTTGGGGTTTTGGTCCCGAATTTTGGGGTTTTCAGCCCAAAATTTGAGGAATTTTGGGGTCTGGAGTGAAAATTTTGGGGTTTTGGAGCCAAATTTGGGGATTTTGGGGCAAAATTTTGGGGTTTTTGTCCCGAATTTTGGGGTTCCGAGGGAAAATTTGGGGATTTTGGGGTCGAATTTTGGGGTTTTCAGCCCAAAAATTTGGGATTTTGGGGTCTCGAGGTAAAAATTTGGGGTTTTCAGTCGCGATTTTTGGGGTTTTTGCCCCAAATTTTTTTCCGTTTTTTTGTTTATCCGAAGTTTTTTTTCTCGGTTTTTTTGGGATTTTTCCCGGGATTTCACCATTTTTGGGTTTTTTGGGGTCGCGGATTTTTGGGGAGGGGTCTCAGAACCCCAAATTTGGGGCGATTCCACCCAAAAAAACCGCGAAAAAAATCCGCGATTTTGGGTTTTCCGACCTTTTTTTTTCGCGGATTTTTTTCTTTTTCCGCGGTTTTTTTGGGGATTTTTCCCGGGATTTCGCCGTTTTTGGGTTTTTTGGGATTGGGAATTTTTGGGGAGGGGTCTCGGGGGTCTCAGAAACCCCAAAATTTCAGGAGATTCCACCCAAAAAATCGCAATTTTGGGATTTTTTTTGCGGATTTTTTTCGCGGTTTTTTTGTTTTTCCCAACTTTTTTTTGGGGATTTTTCCCGGGATTTCGCCATTTTTGGGTTTTTCGGGGACGCGGATTTTTGGGGAGGGGTCTCGGGGGTCCCGGAACCCCCAAATTTTTGGGGTGGGGGAGGGGCGATCCCACCCTAAAAATCCCGGAATTTTTTGTTTGTCCCAACTTTTTTCCGCGGTTTTTTTTGGAATTTTTCCCGGGATTTCGCCGTTTTTGGGTTTTTTGGGGTCGCGGATTTTTGGGGAGGGGTCTCGGGGGTCTCACCTCGGGCGAAAATCGCGGTTCGGGGGCGCCGGGGGGGGTCAGGACCCCCCCCAAAATCAGGAGCCCCAAAAGCATCTCCGGGAGCGGCCGCGGCTCGGGACGGGAGGGGGCGGGGCCAAAGGGGAGGGGGCGTGGCTTCGAGCGGGGGTGGGCGTGGTCAAAGAGGGGGCGGGGCTTCAGCCGGAGCAAAAAAATCCCGGAATTTTTGGGGTTTTTTTTGGAGATTTTTGGGGGTTTTGGGGTTTTCCCGCGGTTTTTTGGGGGTTCCCGCGTTTTCTTTAGCGCGGTTTTTTTTTGCCTTTTCCCGCGTTTTCTGCGGTTTTTTTCCCCACCATTTTTTGGGGTTTTGTGGCTTGCTCAAATTTTGGGGTGAATTTTGGGGGATTTGGGTTTTTTGGGGTTTTCCCCGCGTTTTCTCTGGCTTTTCCCGCGTTTTTGGGGGGCTTTCCCCGCTTTATTTTGTTTTTCATTTTTCCCGGGTTTTTTGGGCTTTGGCCCCTCCTTCAAATTTTGGGCCAAATTTTGGGAGTTTTGGGGTTTTTATTCCCATTTTTGTTTTTATTCCCCTTTTTTTTTGTTTTTCCCGAGTTTTTTGAGTTTTTTCCCGCGTTTTGGGGGCTTTTCCCGGGTATTTTTTGGGATTTGGCCCCTCCCCCAAATTTTGGGTCGAATTTCGTTTTTTGGGGTTTTTTTCGGGTTTTTTTTCGGGTTTTTTTGGGATTGGGGGAGGGGCAGGATGCGGTCGCCCCTCCCCCCTCTCAGCTGACGCGATGACGTCATCGCCGGGGGAATCCCGGTTGGGGGGGAGGGGATTTTTGGGTTTTTTTTGAGCTTTTTTTAGGATTTTGGGTTTTTTTTTGTTTTTTTCTTAGGATTTTTGGAGTTTTTTAGG
>NW_026628181.1:0-2773 GCF_030028575.1 Malurus melanocephalus
CACAGATAAATGGTGTTAAATCAGGTAACCCAAGATAATCCTAAAAAACTCAGTAAAGTGGAATTTGAGAGTTGAGCAGACTTTGGGTCGAAATTTCATGTCAGCTTTGTGTCCTGTTTTCTGTCTCCCTTTTTATTTGATATTGAATACAGCAGGCACAGGAGATGTCGCCTGGGGATGTCCCTCCCTCCAAGAATCATTTCAGGATTTGGGATGTTTTGGGGAGCTTTGCATGCAAATAGGGGAGAGGCAGAAATCAGACTGCAGCATGAGGGCCTGACACTTCTATCCTGTCCTTAATGAAATTAATTTAATGAAGTGTTAGTACCACAAGGATGGATAAAATCTGTCCTCTAAAGTCTGTATTTGGCTTCTGCTCTGTTCCTAAAACAACTCCCTGCAGCTGCAGAACTTTGAAAATTACAGTTTCTGTGAGAGATTGTGATGTGAAATGCTCTGTAGATACAGATTCTGCTGAATTCAACATCTGTAAAAGGTAAAACACTTTTTTTTGCTTTTCAGTCTGGGTTATTTGAGCTTTGTTGGCCTCGGTGCCTTCTGCCAGACCATCACCACTGCTGTGCTAACAGGTTTGATTACAGGTCAGTATTGAAACACCCCAGCAATTTCCTTATTTCCTTGGAGCCAATTTCTATGGGTAAATTATTTGTGGAATAAATGGAAACATGAATGCCAGGGACTCTTCAGAGCCAGTGTTTTGAAGAAATGTTTTCCACAAAGAAATGTTTTCCACAAAGAAATATTTTCCACAGAAAGAACCCAGCAGCACCATTCTTTCAGTGCTGAAGTTTTTTTTGAACCAAGGTTTAACAGCTGCCTTCAAACTGCAAACAGGAGAGGTGTAAAGATGAAAATACTTCCACATTTGGAAGTATTGCCTTTGTGACAGAAGATGCCCCAATCTGGGGCTCATTTTTTAGGCCATTTGGTGCAAATGTGACAAGTTCCAATAACATCAGGAGCTGCCTGAGCCCAGCTTTGATCAGAGAGAGCAGCAGAGCTCACGTGGGATGTTTTTTGTGGCAGCTGCAGCTTTTCCAGAGCCCTTCATTCTGTCTGGAGTCAGAAATGGCCAATGAAAATTGTTGGGAAATACACCTTACAGTGATTTTTTTTTGTGTTTTAATTGATCTAAAACCTTTCATTACTTCAAATAGGAATAATTTGTAGAAAAATCCAGCTGAAATAACCAAACATTCAGTGTTTAACCAATTGGTTAAAAATCCAGAGATTCCCATCAGAAATCCCAGGCTAACAGTGCTGATAAACCAGATTGTTTTGAATACTCATGCAAGAAATTCATCATTTTGATGTATTTTTATAATCTAACAGGATGTTTAATGGGGTTTTACCTAAAGTAATTTGTTTTTAATGTCACAGGCCTTGATCCTGCCAAGCCTCTCTCTTTGTATTTAAGTCCAGCTTGAGTCAGGGGCTCTGCTGAAGGATTGAGGTCTGAATTKGTGTTTTATCTGTTACATTTGGATAAATGTTACCAAGAAACCTCCTGTTACATAACTCTCCTCCCCTTCCTTTCCCTGGTGTTTATATTTACGTGGATATCTCTGTTTTTACCAACAGGTTTAATCTTAAACACCAAACTGCTCAAGGCTGTGCCTGTCTCAAAGTACTTTGATGATCAGTTTTACTGGGAGGTGAGTTCCAAAATCATGTGAAATTCACTGTCTGGGGGTTCATTTAGCACCTTGATGGAGAACTCCAGCTATTTGAATTAAAAATAGGGGGAAAAGAAAAGGATTATTCCTTTTCCCAGACATTTTAATGCATGAAATGATGCTGATGTGAGGCTTTACCTGAATTACAGAAATTATAATCTTCTTTTCCATTGGTTTGGGGTTTTTTGTAAGATGATTTGATATGTTCTGATACAAGAATGCTTGTCTTCACAGTTTCCCCACTTGTCAGTTGGATTTTGAATGGAGGATCCCAGCTGACAGACAGGACCAAGATAAAATTTTCATCTTTGTCACCAGAAAAAATTGAACTGCTATGATGGATTAAAAGAGAGCACTGAAATATCAACTCCCAGGCCCACAAAAGCCACCCCAATGGACACTCAAAAAACTGGTGTTAAACTGTTCTAGTTGTTCTTGAAAGATACAGAGTGTAAATTCACAGGTGCAAACTTAAAATGCATTTTGCTTTTCTGCTCCCTTGGCCTTCAATATTTTTTTTTTTGTAAGATATGTACAAAAATGTTGGCTGCATTCACAGCTTATCAATCCAAATGCTTGGAAACATTAAACYATTTTTAGCTCTCGAGTTTACAAGCCAAAAGGATGGATTTTAAAGTGTAATTTTTCCAGGAGCACTACTTATCTAGCAAAGTACTCGAGTTTTAAAGCTGAATTGATTCTGTTGAAAGCCTTGACAAGCCAGGATTTGATGAGTGAGCTGGAGCAGGGCCAGAGCTCTGCATCCTGCCAGACTGAACTCCTGGAAAAATCTGTCATTACTTGGCTGGGGCTGGAGGTTCTGAGGGTAAGAATTTAAATTGTGGATGGTGCTGCTGCCAAATGTGAAATACAAACTCAGGGCTGTCTCTGTGAGGTGACAGCTTGGCCCAGCACAGAGGAACTGGGAGGACTGGGAGGACTGGGAGGATGGGCTCAGTGCTGCCAGCACCCAATTTTGGAAGTGCTTTACTCCCAGACAAGCAGGGCCTTTGGGGACAGAGGATTCTCTGCAATTGAACCCTGGTTTTAAGTGGATTGTGAATCCTCAGCGTTTT
>NW_026628182.1:0-2721 GCF_030028575.1 Malurus melanocephalus
ACATTTTGGTGACATTGTCACTCACCAGGGAGATGCCGAGGCTCTGGGGCTCATTTTGGGTTAATTTGGTGACATTTGGGGACACTGGTGACACTCACCAGGGAGATGCCGAGGCTCAGTTTGGGTACATTTTGGGTTAATTTGGTGCCATTTTGGGTACATTTTAGGAACACTCACCAGGGAGATGCCGAGGCTCAGTTTGGGATATTTTGGGTTAATTTGGTGACATTTTGGGTTAATTTGGTGACATTTTGGGGTCTGTCACTCACCAGGGAGATGCCGAGGCTCAGTTTGATGACATTGATGACATTTTGGGTTAATTTGGTGACATTTTGGTGACATTTAGGGACATTCACTCACCAGGGAGATGCCGAGGCTCATTTTGGGATATTTTGGGTTAATTTGGTGACATTTTGGTGACATTTTGGGGACACTGATGTCACTCACCAGGGAGATGCCGAGGCTCATTTTGGGTTAATTTGGTGACATTTTGGTGTCACACACTCACCAGGGAGATGCCGAGGCTCAGTTTGGGATATTTTGGGTTAATTTGGTGACATTTTGGGTTAATTTGGGTACATTTTGGTGACATTTACTCACCAGGGAGATGCCGAGGCTCTGGGGCTCATTTTGGGTACATTTTGGGTTAATTTGGTGACATTTTGGTGACATTTAGGGTCACTCACCAGGGAGATGCCGAGGCTCAGTTTGGTGACATTTTGGGTACATTTGGGTTAATTTGGTGATATTTTAGGAACACTCACCAGGGAGATGCCGAGGCTCCAGACGTCGGCCCGGATGTCGTAGTCGGGTTTTGTGGGGTCGGGGGGGTCGATGCGCTCGGGCTGAGGGGGAGGGGCAGGGTCAGGGGAGGGGGAGGGGCACGGAGACCCCCAAACCCCCACCCCAAAATCACAAAATCATAAAATCATAAATTCAAACCCCAAAACCCCAAACCCCCACCCCAAATTGCAAAAATCACAAAATCATAAATTCAAACCCCCAAAACCAAAACACCTGAACACCAAAATGCCAAAACCCCAAAATCTCAAACCCCAAAATCACAAAACCTGACCCCAAAAACCCAAATCTCGACCCCAAACCCCAAACCTAAAATCCCAAAACACGAAAATCACAAATCCTGACCCCAAACCCCGACCCCAAATTGCAAAAATCACAAAATCCCAAACCCAAAACACCCCCAAATCCCAATTCCTGACCCCAAAACACAACCCCAAAACACCAAAATCACAAAATGCCAAACCCCAAAAGCCCCAAACCCCAAACCCCCACCCCAAAATCACAAAATCATAAATCCTGACCCCAAAATCACAAAATCATAAATCCGGACCCCAAAAACCCCAAACCCCGACCCCAAAATCACAAAATCACAAATCCAAACCCCAAAACCCCAAATCCTGACCCCAAATTGCAAAAATCACAAAATCTCAAATTCCAACCCCAAAATCCCAAAACCCCAAACCCCGGTCCCAAAATCACAAATCACAAAATCACAAATCCCAAATCCTGACCCCAAAATCCAAACCCCAAAATGCCAAACCCCAAAATCCCAAATCCTGACCCCCAACCCCAAAATCACAAAATACCAAAACCTGACCCCAAAAACCCAAATCCGGACCCCAAAACACCAAAATCCCAAATCCCGACCGCAAAACACCAAAACTCAAAAATCCTGAAACAGCCAAACCCTGACTCCAAAACACCGAAATCCCAAATCCTGACCCCAAAACCCAAACCCCAAAATGCCAAATCCTGACTCCAAAACTGCAAATCCTGACCCCAAAATCACAAAATCACAAATGCTGAACCCAAAACGCCAAAAATCCCAAAACACCAAAACCTAAAACAACCCCGACCCCAAAACCCCAAACTTTGACCCAAAAACCTCAAACCTGGAGACCCCAAAAACACCCCGAGTGACCCCTGAGTGACCACTGAGTGACCACTGAGTGACCCTGAGTGACCCTGAGTGACCCCTGAGTGACCCTGAGTGACCCTGAGTGACCCCTGAGTGACCCCTGAGTGACCACTGAGTGACCACTGAGTGACCCCTGAGTGACCACTGAGTGACCCTAGGTGACCCCAATGACCCTGAGTGACCACTGAGTGACCACTGAGTGACCACTGAGTGACCACTGAGTGACCCTGAGTGACCTTGAGTGACCCCTGAGTGACCACTGAGTGACCACTGAGTGACCCCTGAGTGACCACTGAGTGACCACTGAGTGACCACTGAGTGACCCCTGAGTGACCACTGAGTGACCCCTGAGTGACCCCTGAGTGATCCCTGAGTGACCCTGAGTGACCCCAATGACCCTGAGTGACCCCAGAGTGACCAAATGACCATTGAGTGACCGCTCACCGCCATGTACGCCGCACACCCGGCACTCCGTGTTTTGGCTTTGGAATCCACCAATGACCCTGAGTGACCCTGAGTGACCCCAATGACCCTGAGTGACCCTGAGTGACCCCTGAGTGTGACCCTGAGTGACCCTGAGTGACCCCAGAGTGACCCCTGAGTGTGACCCTGAGTGACCCTGAGTGACCCCAGAGTGACCCTGACTGACCCTGAGTGACCTCTGAGTGACCCCTGAGTGACCACTGAGTGACCCTGAGTGACCACTGAGTGACCCCTGAGTGACCCCTGAGTGACCCTGAGTGACCCTGAGTGACCCCTGAGTGACCCCTGAGTGACCCCTG
>NW_026628183.1:0-2743 GCF_030028575.1 Malurus melanocephalus
GGGCTGGTTCTGTCGGTCCGTACAAACCGAGGAGCGCTGTGCTGAGGCAGCCTGGGAGTGCCACGCCGGCTGTTCCCTCCTTCCATCAGGAAGTTTCTGCAGCTGTGTGTGTCACCAGCACCCTGGGACGCGTCACAGCATCCCCTTCACACCGTGGTTTGCTGGGCCATGGCACACCCGTGCTCTGTGAATGGGCAGCCTGAATGCTGTGACAAACAGGGAGTGGTTTCCTCTGCCTCTTGTCAGACGAGGTTTGGGGGCACCAGGTGAAACTAGCAGAAATATGTTCACCACAACACGAGGAAAAACTCGTTTACAAAATTCAGTTGAGTTGTAAAACTCCATTGCGTGGCAGAGAGGCTACTAAAATTTTACACAGATTCAAAAAATGATTAATTGTATTAACAGAAGAAAATACCTGGTGGTCACTAATTCCAATACAACCCCAGTATAAGAAATTCCTTGAACCAAGTATCAGTAGATGTGGGGAAAATATGCAGGAGTCATCTTTGCAAGCTCATTTACCGTGTCAAGGACATTTATCTCCCCTTGGCACATGCTGGGGAGATGCACTGCCAGTCTGACTCACTGCTTCCACATCCCTTTGCTCAAAGTATGTGTGAAATTTATAGGTTCTTGCATAAGTAACATGCGGACTTTAAACAAATGCTGCCATGACAAGTTACTTCTCTGAAATCCAACATTGCAAAATTAATACAGAACTAACCTGGCAAACCATAAATCATCTTTTACTGATTTCAGCATTTTCTTCTTTCAGTTATTTACATTGTGTGCATTTTGTACTTGCAATTTGGATGAAGCCCAAGGAGCTGCATGTTTGATTAATGCATGACCGATAGCAGCTTCAGGATATTCAGACAGCAGCAATATGTTTATTATTGACAGTGAATATTCATGGGGATACATCAGCTTGGAGGATTAAAAGTCACATCCTAGAGGGGTGGATATAATGAAAACAGGAGTAATCAAGTAAATGAAGCAGAAAAGATGTAGCTTTATTGGCTCTTTATAGTCCCTGTGTCTGAGTCTCCTTCAGTTCCTAATTACTGTTGCCGGAAGATAAGAGCTATTAGCAATGGCTACAGATCCTGGGCTCTTTGAAGTCCTGAACAATAGACCACAGGAGATGCTGTGGGATCTTCTTCATCTTCTCCCTGGTCTACATCATTCCTGGGTCATGCAAACTGCTGATGGCTGTTTCCACCAGCAGCGTTCCCAGCCACCTTTGATCACAGCCACCCTTGCAACAGCTTCAAGGAAAAGGCTTTATTTTGGTAGAATTAAAATGATTTGTAGCCTGATCATATCAAAATAGCCATGAGGAAGGCAGTCCCTGTGTCTGCTGGGTAGGGAGGAGAGGTGAACTGGTTTGGGCAGTGCTGAGATCCCACCAGGGAACCTTCTCCCCTCGGACTATCCGGCTCAGCCCAGTGACAGCAGCACCCCGAGTTTGCCTTGGCCATGACCATGTATAAGTGTGAAATGAAGCATCAGGCTCATTCTGAGATCCAACAGGCACAGTGAGCTGCAGAGTGCACAGAAGGTCAACACTTATCTCTTAATTAAACCTGTAATCTAAAAATTATAACCAAAATGGCTCTTTAATTCAAGTGGGTTTTTCTTAATTGCTAGGGACTTACAGATTCCTCCTGTACACAACATGAGGCCCGAATACTTTTAAATTTATCCATTTAACTGTTCACCATGTGGTTTTGCTTTAGTTCCACACCATTAAGGTGTTAGAACATAAAGCCCCGTTTTTGCACACTTCATGGGCACAAAGTGGGGTTTTATGCTTTCCATGTGGAGAAACTATGAAGGGTGGAACTCTTCCTTCCTATGTACCTGGCAACTGCCAGGTGCTGCTTAGGACTTTCTGCACCATTTTTGCACACCCCTCATTCCAGTCTAGGAGCCTTCACAAGTGCCTTTGCAAATGGGGAGGTTGCTTTGATGTCTTTGCAGGTGTTCTCTGAATTAGCCACCTCTGAATGGGAAGGCAAAAACACCCTTTCCACCATGACGTTGACTTTCAAGCTGGATCTGCCTGTGTTTAGCCTGGAATTATGTTTTCCTAGCCCTCTGATGTGATGCAAGTTCATGTTTCTGCTGGCAATCTTTGTTGTTTGACCTGTGATTGCCTGCCCTGGCTCCTGGCTTTCCAGAGCAGTTGATGTTTGTCCTCTCCTGGTCTGGCATGCTGAACTGCAGGGCTTTCCTTTGCCTCTGGTGTGGTCATCTCCTTGCCCAACTGCTCATTCCCAGCAGCCTGTGCTGTTTTCTACACCCACCACTGTTGTTTTAGAGAAAAGTAACTTAAACTGCTTCCTTCTTGTGGACTTGAAAGATTTCTAGTTCTGCCCCAGCATCAGTGTGGCACAGCTTCACGTTTCCCCTTGCTCTCATTCATTTGCTTTGGCCAAAAATCCTGGTGTTATTTACTGATTAACTGTCACTCCTCACTGCTCCACCTCTCCATCTGGCCCTGGGCTGTGCAGCTTCTCTGGGCTCCCTCTCCCATGAGCTGGAAGGGGCTGTGTGGATTTTCTTGTGCTACCAGCGAGTCTGTTTTCCTCTGTGAGTTCATCTTTCCCTGAGCTGTGCAGCCCGGAGCTGCTTGGCTGCTGCTGGTGCTGCAAACTGTCCCTGTGGTCTGGAGCTGCCTGCGGTTCTGCTGTGTAAGAAATTTCCTCACATCCGTGTTAGTCTGGATTTTCCCTGC
>NW_026628184.1:0-2750 GCF_030028575.1 Malurus melanocephalus
GAAAGAAAGAAAGAAAGAAAGAAAGAAAGAAAGAAAGAAAGAAAGAAAGAAAGAAAGAAAGAAAGAAAGAAAGAAAGAAAGAAAGAAAGAAAATTTAAAAAAAAAGAGGAAAAAAGGGGGAACTGATCAATTGTAGGAATGTAGAAGAATGAAGCAATACAGTCTGCACCTGGGTCTTGCCTCATTTCATGCCAAGAGGAAGCAGGCTCCAGGACTGCTAGCACACATCACAGTGTGGCAGCTGCCTGGGAATATAAACACAGCAGCTCAAAAACCAAAATCAAACACAAACCCCACAAAAAACGAACAACCAAAAATCCTGTAAACTAAATAGAGTGTCCACTCCCCTCCCAAAAAAAAACCTACCCAAACCAACAAACTCCAAACCAACCAAAAAAACAAAATCCCATGTGCGACTAGGGAGTTTGAAACCCAAATGAATTGTGGAACTTGCCTTGAGGGCCACAGAATAAGGTTTGCTCTGTGTGTGGATTTGGCAGAGGAGGGAAAAGCTGGCATCCACTTGGCTTTTAGCCATGTCTTCCTATTGTCTCAGTGCCTAGCTTGAAAGCATTACCAGCTCGGTTTGGAGCTTTAAGACAAACTATCCCCTGCCTGTTTCTGGCTGCTGTCTCCTTCAGCAGGCAGTGACCGCATGAGCTCTCCTAGGTTGTTTGCCCAGTAAAACAGACCAATTAAATCACCTTAGGTAGGCCCATGTAATCCATGTGGGAGGCTGTCAGCTTCCTGAGAAGCGCAGACTATTTTGCAAGCATTCATGTGGCTGTGCACACTGCCTGGTAGCCACCAAGCTGCTTCACCTCACCTGGCCCCAGAATACCTGGTCTCACAATCCATCAAATGATGTTAATCTGCTTCACTGGGGAATGAGGAAGAATTATATGAGTGTGGATCTTTGATAAAACATTGTTCTCTAGATGGAAAGGCCGACTGTAGCACTGATTTTTCACAGCCTCTTTCATTCTCTGTGGTTTGAAAGCTGCAGGTCAGATATTGCTCTCAGCTGCACCCAGGCAATTCCAACCCATTTCAGTCACAGGAAGGACAAAAATCTGCCTATGCAGGGCTCATTGTAACATCCCCCCAATTTATATCTGTATGTACATGGAGGGCAGGGGGTGGCTCTCAGCAGCCACTCTCTGGCAGCAGTAGCACCTACCCAGCGGGGTGCAGGAGGCAGAAATGAAGAATCATTTTTCCAGTGGAAACCACAGTGAGAATTTTAAGCAGGGAGAATGTAATTACCTGAAATGGAATCATACATTATACCCATCACACAATTCCACATAAAAATTTAAAGCATGATTTGCAACTGAGGGAGCTGAGGTGAATTTCTGAGTTTCATTAATTTGGCTCCTCCTTTTCAGCACAGTGCTGCAGATGAGAGGCAGATTCACCTGCATGGAGAAGCAGTTCTACCTTCTCCAATCTCTTATCTGGAGAAAGAAGTCGGGAGCTGTGTTGTGCCTTTTTCTGGAAGGACCTCATCTACAGATCTTCCATCATAGTCTTTATACGGCCACACAGCTATTTTGCCTTTAACATAATGGATGCATATATGTAATTAAAACACAGTCCCTAACTCTACAAGAAACTGGATTCCTCAAAATCCGTAAGGCACTTATCCTTTCAATTAATCCCTCCTGAGACACAGTGACAAGTTTGAAGCCAAAAGCTGAGGCTCAGAAAAACTCAGCAGAATTCATCTCACTAAACTTTAAAAACCTGAAATGTAGGTGCATACACCTAAGCAAGGAAACAAGGGTATCCTGTAAGAAATATTAAACAAAAAGAGGAGCTTATAGGGTGGAACAATTCTCTGAGTCTGGTTTAGGAGAGAATTGATCATTCCCTAAAAATGCCTGCTTGCTTTCTTCATCTGTAGGAAAAGATTAGATGAAAGCCCTGTTATTTATACCTTTGCAGTCTAAAAAGAAATCCATAGTGGAACAGAAAATTGAAAGAAGATCTCCTAACTTATACACAGATTTCTTGAGTAGACAGCCGTGACCCATTCTTGAAATAATTATAAGAAAATCTTCAAAAATGTAGTCCTGTTAGTAAAATTGCCTTCAGACCTTTTTAGATGTTGTGAACCTTGAGTGAATGGGTAATTCTGTGTCATCTCGCACCACATTTTCAAAGAAACAGTGGGACCTACAGTGTGTCTCTGAGGCACAGGAACGTTGCCTCTGAGGCTTCAGTCAAAAAAGTTTGCATATTAAAAAGATAAGACTGAATCACAGAGAACTTTCATCTGGCTAAACAAACACAGGAATTGAGCTGGATTGATGAGTGCCTACGGACTTGTGGGTCACTCTAGCAGTGTTTATCATCACAAAGCAGAGGGAATAATTATTTGTAATGCATTGTGTATTACCCAACATAATAACACAACAGCAAGCCAAACCTTGGCATTATTTGACTGTGACTGTGACACCAATGGTTAAAGAAGGAAAATTGCCTACACACATCTTCAGCATTGTCCTTTTCTGAGACTACTTAAAGGAGAAAACTTGGCAACATTTTGGGATACCCATGACAAGCATGGAGGAGCTAACCTTCTAATACCTACAAGAAAATAACTGAGAAGACAGCACCAGGCTCTTTATTGCGGAGTAGGATGAGCCAACAAAAAAAAAAAAAGAAGACTGTCATAAATTAATCAGAAGAGATTCAAGTCAGATACAAGAGAAGACCTCTTCACAATGAAGACAGTCAAGCATTGG
>NW_026628185.1:0-2693 GCF_030028575.1 Malurus melanocephalus
ATATATAATATGTACTCTTTTTTCCCAGAAGATGCATTTCCATTCCCCAGTTTAATGTGAGTTTGGTTCTAGGGAAAACAATCAGCAATGGCTCTGATGTGCACATGACATGTGAGTGACATTTCACCTGCATGCCTTGACTTTGATCTGGAGCAAAGTGGGAACACATTTTCCAGGGGACTGCGTAGATCAGGCTCCAGGTTTTTGCTATTTTTGACCTTCCAGTGAATAAAGATGCAACTGAGCACTAACTGTGAAAGCTTTGAAGGTAAACTGTCCATTCAAACCTACATTAACACTGCTCAGTGTATTTCTTGGAACGGAACACAAACTGAATATATATACTTTGGTTAACCTGAAGACTGGCCTAAACAAAAGGAAAAAAAGAAAAAAATCCTCCTTAATCAGAGGCAATTCACGAAATACAAAATACACAAAGGTTTTCACTGAAACAAATATCAGAGCTTAGTGATTCCAAAAAATACAGCAGTTTTGCAGAATAACCTGTTCCAAAACAGCCCCCCACCTGTTCCAACAAAGACACAACTTCCAGAATAAAAGTCCTTTGGGAAGCAGGAAAATTATTCTGACAAAATGTTGTTTTTATTATGAACAGAGTCCATGCAGAATGAAGAGGTATTTGAGAATTGCTTATTTCAGTTGGTTACTGTGCAGACAAGGCTTCAATGACTAATGGATTTCAAGTGGCAAATAATATTACCTTGTTTCTTTGCTTTTAATTTTTTTTTTTTTTTTTTGTGGAAAGCACTTTATGTACTTGGTAGGTACAAGGTTAAAAGAACCTTTTCAGCTACAAACATTCAAAATAAAGTTGTACCTTCCGTGGCTGCATTAACAGCAATTCTTTAAAATAACCCAAGTATGTAATCACAATTTCCAGCGCAGGGATAAAAACATACTCTTAATTCTGCATTTTGTAGCAGCAGCTACACTTTCAGGTGCAGAGACCTCAAATGGTGCTGCTAGGTTATCAAACATCTCCTGTGCTGCTGCAGGCACCATGTCCTGTCCCCTTCAAATGTGCTGAGCTTCACCTTCAGGCAGCAAAGCCTTTCTGCCTCCTCCAGTGTGACTTACAGGCTCTGATGCCTTGGCACTCTCTTCTCATCTCCAGTTTAAATTACTCACAGCCAAACAGTGCACAGTTGCTCAGCCAACTCCTTTAAGTACCTTCTCTCTCTCCTTCCTAATGGAGACAATAATTATTTTGTCCCCTCTGTCCCTTCATTTTGCTAAGCAAAAGCAGCTTTGCCAACCAGCCAAATCGACCCTCTGCACCCTGTGGGGCCAAACTCATTCTGAACCCATCGAGATCAGGAGTTTTACCCAGTTTTAACCATGTGTAGGTGAAACAGGAAAATGACAGCAAGATAATTAATCCTACAGAGAAAAGGAGGGAGAAGAAGGTAAAAAAAATAAACCCAGAACATAGACAGGGTAAGTTTCCAATGAGGTCTCTGGAAAGCAAATTCTCAGTGGTCTGACTTTGTATTGAAGTGTTTATCCCTCTGCCCCAGCCCTCCATGCGTCCTGCAGATGATTTTAGATGGCACATGAGCACACAGGGAGCATTTCAGCTCCATCCCTCCTGAAATCATCCTTGTGTTCCTCACTCAGAAGCAGCAGCAGGATTCACCCTCTCCCACAAGCCAGTGCTTCAGCTGAACACGCTTCACAGTAAATATTTCACAGGCTGCTCTCAGCAGCTCTGGGCTTGCATTTTGACAATTAAACCTCCTTGTTGCGAGCACACCAGCAGCTTGGAGCTTTTCCTGCATCCTGCACATCTCTTTCTCATATTTTTCTGCTTGATTAGTAATCACTGCTGAAAATCCTTTCGACAGCCCTCGAACACCAGTCTCAGTGTTGCAGGGATGCTTCCTGCACAGCGGGACTGAATGCAAATGTTGGGCTGAAGGAAGAACGCTGACAGCATCCGAGCACTTTCCTCACTGGACACCAGAGGGAGGAGGAGGAAAGGACAAGTGACAGAAAGCTAAAGAGGAACAGCTTCAAAAGCCCTCAAGGAGCTCCTCAGACACCCGAGCCAAATGCATTTCTGTGACTGGACCAAAATAAATAGCGGCACCTTGTCTGGGATGGTGCTGCTGAGGAGAGACTTGGCACGGGAAACAGAGCTAAAGTTACAGGGGAAGGGACCCAAGGGCAGCAGCACCGAGTGCCAGGGGCATCTTAGCCAGCTCCAACTTTCGTTTTTTTAAATAGTTTAGGCTGGAAAGGACCTTAAAGATCATCCATTTCCAACTCCCCTGCTGGGCACAGGGCACCTTCCACTGTCCCAGCTTGCTCCAAACCCCATCCAGCCTGGCTTGAACACTTCCAGGGATGGAGCAGCCACAGTTTCTCTGGGTAACCTGTGCCAGGGTCTCACCACCCTCCCAGGGAACAACTTCTTCCCAATATCAAATCAAAACCTACCCACTTTCAGTTTCAAGCCACACCCCCTGTCCTGTCACCCCACGCCTTTGTGAAAAGTCCTTCTCCAGCAATCTTGTGGTCCCTTTWTGCACCGTAAGGTGCTGTAAGTTTTCCCTGAAGCCTTCTCTTTCCATACTAAGCGACCCCAACTCTCAGCCTGTACTCAGAGCAGAGGTGCTCCACCCCTCTGACCACCTTGGTGGCCTCCTCTGGACTGGCTCCCACAGCTCCAG
>NW_026628186.1:0-2749 GCF_030028575.1 Malurus melanocephalus
GAAAGAAAGAAAGAAAGAAAGAAAGAAAGAAAGAAAGAAAGAAAGAAAGAAAGAAAGAAAGAAAGAAAGAAAGAAAGAAAGAAAGAAAGAAAATTTAAAAAAAAAGAGGAAAAAAGGGGGAACTGATCAATTGTAGGAATGTAGAAGAATGAAGCAATACAGTCTGCACCTGGGTCTTGCCTCATTTCATGCCAAGAGGAAGCAGGCTCCAGGACTGCTAGCACACATCACAGTGTGGCAGCTGCCTGGGAATATAAACACAGCAGCTCAAAAACCAAAATCAAACACAAACCCCACAAAAAACGAACAACCAAAAATCCTGTAAACTAAATAGAGTGTCCACTCCCCTCCCAAAAAAAAACCTACCCAAACCAACAAACTCCAAACCAACCAAAAAAACAAAATCCCATGTGCGACTAGGGAGTTTGAAACCCAAATGAATTGTGGAACTTGCCTTGAGGGCCACAGAATAAGGTTTGCTCTGTGTGTGGATTTGGCAGAGGAGGGAAAAGCTGGCATCCACTTGGCTTTTAGCCATGTCTTCCTATTGTCTCAGTGCCTAGCTTGAAAGCATTACCAGCTCGGTTTGGAGCTTTAAGACAAACTATCCCCTGCCTGTTTCTGGCTGCTGTCTCCTTCAGCAGGCAGTGACCGCATGAGCTCTCCTAGGTTGTTTGCCCAGTAAAACAGACCAATTAAATCACCTTAGGTAGGCCCATGTAATCCATGTGGGAGGCTGTCAGCTTCCTGAGAAGCGCAGACTATTTTGCAAGCATTCATGTGGCTGTGCACACTGCCTGGTAGCCACCAAGCTGCTTCACCTCACCTGGCCCCAGAATACCTGGTCTCACAATCCATCAAATGATGTTAATCTGCTTCACTGGGGAATGAGGAAGAATTATATGAGTGTGGATCTTTGATAAAACATTGTTCTCTAGATGGAAAGGCCGACTGTAGCACTGATTTTTCACAGCCTCTTTCATTCTCTGTGGTTTGAAAGCTGCAGGTCAGATATTGCTCTCAGCTGCACCCAGGCAATTCCAACCCATTTCAGTCACAGGAAGGACAAAAATCTGCCTATGCAGGGCTCATTGTAACATCCCCCCAATTTATATCTGTATGTACATGGAGGGCAGGGGGTGGCTCTCAGCAGCCACTCTCTGGCAGCAGTAGCACCTACCCAGCGGGGTGCAGGAGGCAGAAATGAAGAATCATTTTTCCAGTGGAAACCACAGTGAGAATTTTAAGCAGGGAGAATGTAATTACCTGAAATGGAATCATACATTATACCCATCACACAATTCCACATAAAAATTTAAAGCATGATTTGCAACTGAGGGAGCTGAGGTGAATTTCTGAGTTTCATTAATTTGGCTCCTCCTTTTCAGCACAGTGCTGCAGATGAGAGGCAGATTCACCTGCATGGAGAAGCAGTTCTACCTTCTCCAATCTCTTATCTGGAGAAAGAAGTCGGGAGCTGTGTTGTGCCTTTTTCTGGAAGGACCTCATCTACAGATCTTCCATCATAGTCTTTATACGGCCACACAGCTATTTTGCCTTTAACATAATGGATGCATATATGTAATTAAAACACAGTCCCTAACTCTACAAGAAACTGGATTCCTCAAAATCCGTAAGGCACTTATCCTTTCAATTAATCCCTCCTGAGACACAGTGACAAGTTTGAAGCCAAAAGCTGAGGCTCAGAAAAACTCAGCAGAATTCATCTCACTAAACTTTAAAAACCTGAAATGTAGGTGCATACACCTAAGCAAGGAAACAAGGGTATCCTGTAAGAAATATTAAACAAAAAGAGGAGCTTATAGGGTGGAACAATTCTCTGAGTCTGGTTTAGGAGAGAATTGATCATTCCCTAAAAATGCCTGCTTGCTTTCTTCATCTGTAGGAAAAGATTAGATGAAAGCCCTGTTATTTATACCTTTGCAGTCTAAAAAGAAATCCATAGTGGAACAGAAAATTGAAAGAAGATCTCCTAACTTATACACAGATTTCTTGAGTAGACAGCCGTGACCCATTCTTGAAATAATTATAAGAAAATCTTCAAAAATGTAGTCCTGTTAGTAAAATTGCCTTCAGACCTTTTTAGATGTTGTGAACCTTGAGTGAATGGGTAATTCTGTGTCATCTCGCACCACATTTTCAAAGAAACAGTGGGACCTACAGTGTGTCTCTGAGGCACAGGAACGTTGCCTCTGAGGCTTCAGTCAAAAAAGTTTGCATATTAAAAAGATAAGACTGAATCACAGAGAACTTTCATCTGGCTAAACAAACACAGGAATTGAGCTGGATTGATGAGTGCCTACGGACTTGTGGGTCACTCTAGCAGTGTTTATCATCACAAAGCAGAGGGAATAATTATTTGTAATGCATTGTGTATTACCCAACATAATAACACAACAGCAAGCCAAACCTTGGCATTATTTGACTGTGACTGTGACACCAATGGTTAAAGAAGGAAAATTGCCTACACACATCTTCAGCATTGTCCTTTTCTGAGACTACTTAAAGGAGAAAACTTGGCAACATTTTGGGATACCCATGACAAGCATGGAGGAGCTAACCTTCTAATACCTACAAGAAAATAACTGAGAAGACAGCACCAGGCTCTTTATTGCGGAGTAGGATGAGCCAACAAAAAAAAAAAAGAAGACTGTCATAAATTAATCAGAAGAGATTCAAGTCAGATACAAGAGAAGACCTCTTCACAATGAAGACAGTCAAGCATTGG